>NC_055979.1:29569223-29596723 GCF_018492685.1 Alosa sapidissima
AACACAGACAACGCAGCCCTCTCCTTTATGCTTGTGTTCTATACCAATAAAATGATTTTCAAAAGGGCCCAACTGTACTTGTCCTCTCTGCATGATGAAGGATAGGTCATCTGACCTCAAGATTGCTTTTTTCCTGCAAAAATGGCTGTCCTTTGCTTGACTGAGGGGGCGCCACGTTTTCCCTGCACCTCGTGTCATGGTCAATCCTTGCTCGTGTTCTTTCCCACGTTCTGTCAGCACAGGGAATATGTACTTCTCCGAGTGTAGGTGTTGAATATGTATTCCTCCGAGTGTAGGTGTTGAATATGTACTCCTGAGTGTAGGTATTAAATATGTATTCCTCTGTGTGTAGGTGTTGCTTAAGGTAGCGCTACACCAATATTTTTATGATTTAGCTGACAGACACTTAATAATTGTGACCTGTAACACACAAACTTCTGAACCATTAGACATTTTGTCTCTCTTCGTGTGTGTGTGTGTGTGTGTGTGTGTGTGTGTGTGTGTGTGTGTGTGTGTGGAGAGAGACAGGGAGGTCTGTGAGAGATGTCAGCCCAGAAAACAAACAGGACACACAACTTTCTTACGAAAAAACCTGAACAAAATACAATCTTTATTTTTACGTTATGTACATTACATACAATGCAAATTCTACAGTGAGCTTCTACACATTCAGCTGCGCCACAGTGTAGTTACCCCCCCCCCTCCCATCACACCCCCACACATACACACCCCGTGTCACCAAGGAGGAGGGGAGGATGGAGAGAATCAAAACAGAAGGGGAAAAAAAAAAAAAAAAAAAAAAAAAAAAAAATCACTCAGGTCCCCCACACAGAGGAAGAAGCAAACAAAAGTTAATATATTTGGCATTATGGTTCAACAAAAAAGGTGCTTTCTTTTTTTTTTATCGTTAACATTATAAGTTGGGTTTTGAATACCTATCGATTAATCTTATGGTACAAAATAAAACCCAGTTCTAGTGACTATGGCAACAATCACAGAAAAAGCCCTGAATCCGATCATCATCTTCCTTCTTATTTTCTTTAAATACGGTCAAAGTCAAAAACATTATTTCCAAAATGACATGTCAGTTAACCCATGAACCACGTTCACTAAATTAGAGCTGGGGGATAATGGAGTATCACAAACACACACAATTGCTCTCTCTCTCTCTCTCTCACACACACACACACACACACACACACACACACACATTGTATGCAGCCGCAGACAAACACTGGACACACACGTTAAGAGATAACACTGAGAGCATTATGACACCATTGAGCCAATCACAGCTCAGAGAGGCTGACTTGAGCGTGAAGTGCTACTACAACGGACACACACACACACGACAACAGCATCATGGGGGACATGAGCCAGCTCACCAGAACACACACACACACACACACACACACACACACACACACTTCCTCCCGACTTCTGCACTGTGAGAACTCTCATACAAATGGGAAGCCGACAGTGAAGAGGGGGGTAAAACAATAAATAAATGAACAAAGTTCCAGAACAGATACCCCCCCCCCCCCCCACACACACACACACAGATAAGACACCCCTACAACTAGTCTGGACAGAAAAGCCCACACCATACGGGAACATCAGGGTCTGGAGTCCCCAGCAACCTTATATCAGGGTCACTTTTTAACAGAGGCAACTTGGACAATGGACAACACACACAATCACTAACTCTTGCCCTCTCTCACACACATACACACAATCACTAACTCTTGCCCTCTCTCACACACATACACACAATCACTAACTCTTGCCCTCTCTCACACACATACACACAATCACTAACTCTTGCCCTCTCTGACACACACACACTCACTAACTCTTGCCCTCTCTCACAAAAACAAGCAACTGGGAAATATTTTGAGACCATATGTTGACCTTTATAGGGGTCATCCTTCTGTCTCTTGTTCTCACTTTCTCTCTCTCTCTCCCTCTCTCTCACACACACACACACAGTCCCCAGGAAGAAAGGTGGCGCAAGCATGCTGAATCATACTCTGGGACCCCCCCCCACACACACCTGGAACAGAACAACATGTTTATCTCATTGATGAGAACACACACACACACACACACACACACACACACACACACACACACACACACAACACACACCTTTCAGCTCATGATCTGTACAGAAAGCCCTTACAAATCAAAGCTGTTAATTGTACTCCACTCTTTACACACCAAACCCTGCTTGAAAAAAAACACACACACCTCTCCAAAAGATCAGTGCTCTAGTGATAGCTAGCTAGAAGACTGAGATTATTTTGTTCTGTCAAGCTTGTGAAAAAGTGCATATGGTCAAGTTGGCCTAGTTAGCACCCATGAATTCGCACACTCAAAAAACTCTCAAAGTTTAGTGTCTGTTACAACCCCCACAACCCCTCTCCATTCTCTCTCTCTCACACACACACACACACACACACACACACACACACACACACACACACACACACACACACACACAGAATGTACATAAGAACATTGCCTGGAAAATCAGTTCTTCTTGGTAAAGATGACAGCCCCAGGTTGTGTGTGGATGTGCAACTACCAACTACCAATGGTAGAAGGGACAAAAAAAAACCTCAAAATCCCAAATTCAGTACCAATTCATACATTAGAAGCATCATCACTTAATTCTAGCAAAGAATTCTGGGAAATGTAGGCCAGCCCTCAGCTTGACACAAAACATCAGATGTAGCGTCATACACACACAGTAACATGATCTACACTCTCCAACAACAACGTGTGTGATGAGTGTGCGCGCACACACACACGTCTGTGTGTGATGAGTGTGGGAAAAAGGGACAAAGCAAAGGAGAGTTCGAAGTCTCCGTCCTTCCAGTGCAGCTCATAGTTAAAGAATCAGAAGCTCACAACAAGGGGAATCTTCAGACTGTTGAGGATGTGAACTCTCCAGCTGACCATGACGGCATCAACACAATTCCGCTTGTGACTGACCGCCATATGTGTTGCATCGTTCCCATTTCAAATTCAAGCCGTGTCACAGGCTTGTGTGAACACACAGACACACACACACACTTTCTCCAGATCATGATCTCATGGGCATACCAGCTCAAACACGCTCATACACGCTCATACACACTCAAACACACTCAAACACACTCAAACACGGTTTGACCCTCACAACTCACAGACACATGTTATATACTGTAGTAACAGATTTACACACACACACACACTCAGGGAGGATCGTCCACTCTCGCTGGCCTCGCTGGGTGACATGGGGACCAGCTGTCCGTCAGCACGCAAGTGGGCGTGGCTAGAGTGTTATGAGGTCGACCAGGTTGCCTTTGGGCGGGGCCATGCTGTCGGGGAAGAAGTTGACGAGCGTGTCGAAGAGCTGCGTGCGCTGGGCATAGGTCTGGTCAACACCAGAGAAACCTGAAGCAACACACACACACACACACACACGCGCACACAACTATTAACTACTATTACAACTGCTAAACAGGAGGAGACAGAGGCGAACGGTTAGCGGAGCTGCTTAACTACCAATGGAGTATGGAATTGAACTAAGCACATCTATCTTGTAAACAGTGGAGTATGGAATTGAACTAAGCACATCTATCTTGTAAACAGTGGAGTATGGAATTGAACTAAGCACATCTATCTTGTAAACAGTGGAGTATGGAATTGAACTAAGCACATCTATCTTGTAAACAGTGGAGTATGGAACGCCATGAGCGCAATCTTTGGTAGTGTTTACTGGACTCTAAGCGCACTCTTTGGTAGTGTTTACTGGACTCTAAGCGCAATCTTTGGTAGTGTTTAATGGACTCTAAGCGCAATCTTTGGTAGTGTTTACTGGACTCTAAGCGCACTCTAAAGCCGCCTTGTGGGAAAAGCGGTTGTGCTGGTGATGCGGAACTCTAATTGGAACATCACCAGACAGGTCTGTTAAGCAAATTCAAATGTGCTCACATGTTCTTCTGGGCTCACCCAGACTAGGAAGGTGATGCAAAAAGTACCTAATAAGCAAAAGTGATGACTAGGTGTGTGTGTGTGTGTGTTAATGTGTGTGTGGAGTACAAGCTTACCCAGTGGAATGAAATGTGTGTGTGTGTGTGTGTGTGTGTGTGTGTGTGTGTGTGTGTGTGTGTTAATGTGTGTGGGGAGTACAAGCTTACCCAGTGGAATGAAATCTGAGCTGGACTTGAAGAGAGCTGAAGGAAGCAGCTGGAACTACAGACAGACAGACAAGCAGTTTAGCGTTTATCACACACACACACACACTATGGACAGATGAGCAGTTCAGCGTTTATCACACACACACACACACACATTTATTATGGACTGAACTCACACACACGTGCGCGCACACAGGCACACACACACACATTATGGACTGAACGCACACGCACACGCACACACACACCTCTTTAGTCTCGTCGGGGTCTGAATGGTCAACAGTGAGTGAGAGGTCATTCTGCAGGTACTTCAGAGCACTCAAGGGTTCAGTCTGTGCCTTCTCTTCAAACCTACACACACACACACAGTTTTGTATGCAGAGCAAAACAAGGTAACAGTGCACTAAATACTGGCGGAGATGCTGTATGGGTGGACAAATGCTAAATGGGTCTTTCCCTCTCTGGCCACTGGAGGGCAGTGCTGAGGCAGAGGGAGCTGTACTGCTCCAGTGGCTGAAAAAACAACACTGACAATGCCAAGCATGTGTGTGTGTGTGTGTGTGTGTGTGTGTGTGTGTGTGTGTGGACTAGTGATCATGAAAATTTGATGGCTATGACGAGCCTGAATGGGAAATTATGACTCCATAATGAAGAATGTGTGTGTGTGCCTGTGTGTGTGTGTGCCTGTGTGTGTGTGTGTGTGTGTGAGAAAGAAAGAGCTGAGGCATGGTTGCCATGGTGACGGGGGGCGGTTGTCTGACGAAGCGAGGATGGCCCGCCGTGTCTGACCTGTACTTCCTGATGAGGTATCCGGCGTGACTGACCTGTACTTCCTGATGAGGTATCTGGTGTGACTGACCTGTACTTCCTGATGAGGTATCTGGCGTGACTGACCTGTACTTCCTGATGAGGTATCTGCAGTGACGTAGCAGGTACTCCTTGGAGGGCCGACACAGCTTCAGCGACCAGAAGTCGTCCAGGCGCATCTTAGGGGAGCACGACTTCCCTGGGTTACCCCCAAACAGGTAATGCACCTGTCCATATACACACACGCATGCACACACCCACACACACAAGCACACGCACACACACGCACACGCACACACGCACACGTTCATCAGTATGGATGGATGAAGTACAAATGTATGATGAGTGTGCACGTGGAACTACTCGACTTTTTGTGCTTGTGTGTTTCCAGTTCTGTATTTAAGTGTTAGTGTGTGTGTGTGTGTGGGGTGGGTGATCTCATGTAGCAAGAGTGTGTGAATATAGAAGTGTGTGTGTGTGTGTGGTAGACCTTGTGCAGCTCGTCGTAGACCAGCTGATGGGCAAAGCGTGGGCATGGCTCCTCCTCCTGGAGGCTCTTACTGGGGGCGTCCTTCACCGCCTGGTCATTCTTATACACACACGACCTGACCAAACACACACACACACACACAAAGATAGGGTTACAGACATGAACATAAACTAGACCAACAGATGTGGGTAAAGATGTTACAAAGCATAAAAGCTTGATGATCTCACAGGTATGACCACACACACACACAGTTTGAAATGCAAATGACTGAAACTTCTCTAGTGAAACCAGGGGGAACAGTTACATCTTGTTCTTACATAAACATTTTCAACTAACCGCTTCATTTAACACAGAGAGAGATAAAGAGATACAGACAAAGAGAGAGGGAGAGAGAAAGAAAGAGAGAAAGAGAGAGAGAGAGAGAGAGAGAGAGAGGGGTGGCTTTTTCAAAGGTTTTTTCTCCTGGTATTTATAGAGCGGAAAGCTCAAATACACACAGATACTTCTCATGCTTACACACACACACACTCTCCTACACACCGGCCCTCAGAACACTCTGTCCCTTCCTGCAGGGCAAACCGATTGCAAATTCACTTTCTGAAGGTCGTGGGCACCTTTGAAATATTCATGCTGTCCCACTGCCAACATTTCATTGTGTGAGTGTGCGTGTGTGTGTGTGTGCGTGCGTGTGTGTGCCTGTTTATGTGGCTAATGGAAATCCTGCAAGGCGTGTGTTGGGCGTTCCCAAACTTTTTCACAACCATCAAGGGTCCAAGCTCTGTGTTCAGGAGATTCAGTTATGTGCACACACACGGACAGACACACAGACAGACACACACACACACACACACACAGACAGATAGACAAACAGACACACAGATACTACATTCCTATAGTCAGATCTTCAGGTATCAGTAGACAGACCGACAGAACAAATATCCACATCACACACACACACACACGTTAGCAGATGCCCTCCAGTTAAACAGCCATACTTTTGTTTATGAACGCCTTTGATTTGATCCAAATGTGTGTTAAAATGTGTTGCGTTACGTTTTTTTTTTTGCGATGTGTAGAAATATTCAGAAATGACCTATCCTTGTTGAGTTTGTTTGAGTATTGTTTGCGCGAGTGCAAATGTTTCGTGTGTGTGTGTGTGTGTGTGTGTGTGTGTGTGTGTGTGTGTGTGTGTGTGTGTGTGTCTGGCCCTTCTAAAAACAGGACGGAGTGAAGACAAAACCCTCCAATTACCTCCTCATTTGATAATGATGCCAGGGCAGCACCAGCAGGAATCCTGCTTGGTTTGTCTTTGTGTGTGTGTGTGTGTGTGTGTGTGTGTGTGCGATACACACCAGTTGTTACGGGCGATGTCGTAGATCCAGAAGGAGTTGCGGACGTTCTCCTCGCGCTTGTCCTTGTCCTTGCTGAGGCCGGAGAGCACGTGGATCTCATTCAGCTCAGGGTCGATGGTGGCGCGCTGGGTGAAGCCAGTCATGGGAACTACACACACACACACATAAATAACACTTTAAGATAGATACACAGCAGCAAAGTCATGGGTACACACACTCACTCACACACACACATAAATAACACTTTAAGGTAGATACACAACAGCACAGTTATGGGTACACACACACACACCCATAAATAACACTTTAAGGTAGATACACAACAGCACAGTTATGGGTACACACACTCACACACACACACACACACACACAGAGAACTAGGGATGCCTGATATATTGGCAGCTCTGGTTTTGTATTATTACTGAGAAATATGTTAACCATTCCTGCTTCAGTTCCAGACAAGTAATTTAAAGTTATTAAATTCTTCGAGGTTGACCCCTTTCATTCTGCTGTAGCAGGTTGTGCGCAACAAAGTGGACGGACAGTCGGACACAAGATATAGTTCAAGAAGTTGCAGAAGTTACCCGCAGTTGAAACTAAACAATCCGTAAGTTTCCCTCACAAACGCCGACTTGGTGGCTATAGCTTTTCCCCAGCTTACAGCAGATTATCTGCATAGAGCGTTTACTCCATAGATATGAAACGATTATCTGCGTTGAGCGTTTACTCCATAGATATGAAAATGATTCATACACTGTTGCTGGCCACTCATCTCACTGACGTCAGGTTCACTTAAAGGAGCCATGCATAGGCCTGGGCTACAGCTATTTGGTTTGACTGCTGTACCATTGATGACTATTATGAGTTCTGTCCATCATTGGTGGTACTGTAGGTAAAATGACTGCAATTACATGATGCTTATTAAATGCTGTCCCCAAGAGTAATGTTATCGGTTATCGTATCGGTATCGACCACACCAGACCGATAGAGATCAGCTATCGTTATCGGCCCTAAAGTTCCGTGCGTCTCTACACAGAACATATCCGCATAGGTGACAAGACCACAGAAACATGGACGTGTTCACACACACGCCCCAATCTCACCCCACACTCACACACACATTAGCACAAATAGCAATGTGGGTGCTCCACCCCTAATACATGCTCAGAGAACAATACTAGGGACAAGAACAACCTCTCATATACACTTACACTCACACACACACACACACACACACACACTCTCTCTCTCACACACTCACACAGATGAAAACACACGCAAGGCCATGTGTCATTACACAAGCATAAACACAGAGACAGACTCAAATCCAAACCATTAAAATGAAATGCATCACACACATACAAATGAAATGCATCACACACATACAAATGAAATGCATCACACACATACAAATGAAATGAATCACACACATACAAATGGCCAAAAATGCACACACCCACCTAGTCATAAAAAAACAGCAAAACAAATCGCACACGCACACACCCACTCACAAACAAACAAATACACACACACACACCCTCACTGATCTTCTCTAAGCATTTCAATTTAATTCTATCCCAAGGAATAAATATTCTCCACAAATCTTATGACATCACTGGTGGGCGACTGATATTTGTCAAAAGAAAGCCCTTAAATGAGCCTCTGCTAATGGCATTCATCGTTAAAGACATTACTATCACAGGCACAGACTACAAAAGGTTGGGCATGCGCAATGAGCACTGTATTCAAATCACCTCTCTTCTCTCTGCCTCACCTCTCCCTCTGATAGACATATATATCAGAGTGTCCGCTAGAAAAAAATGGTTTCGTTTTCTGGACATTTTGATGATATGCCGGTCAAATATCCTATTATCCCTTCTTAATTAGTCAAATTGATGAAAACTGGAGACAGGCTATGTAGCTTAAAGAATGACATAATCAGGCTGTATAGAATGCAACATGTTCATTAGCCTAACTTAAACATGCCTAACAAGATCTAGCCAGTATCTTTTCATGGACAGCAAGAGTCCGCTTCGTTCGTTGTTTTAAAAGGCTACGTTGTTTGTTGCTGCTACCCACGTTATCTCCAGTGGTTCCACTGTTTAACTTGCACAGATGCGCACACACAAGAATGAGCGCTCACACCACTACCCCCTAATGCTATGCGTCTTTATTTGATAACAATAAATTAAGAAATGTTTCCTATTCTGGGAAATGTTTAGTTTTTTTTTCTTTCGGCCGCGTTCAATGATACCGTTTAATTGTGCCAGAAATTATCCGCGGACCAGCAATCTCCTCGTTGAGGAGGCCCTAACCCTGCAGATCATAGACAGAGAACGCATAGGCCTACTGTATGCTTTGGGTAAAGAACACTTTGCATGTCCAGTGTAGGCTACACGGAGAATGACCCTGTCTTGGAGCGGCCGCACCCCCCGCAACTCCACTTCCAATGTCACTGATTCCGACAGACACGCCCGACACTTCTGCTTTTTATCTGGTGGTGGTGGAGTTGACCGGACATCTGAGGCTTCAGACGTTACCAATTTATCATCATCCATCGCGTCTGGCCTCTGAAAACACTTTTAAGGCTAGTCTGCCTGGGCCTGGCCATGTTTGAACCGCCTCACTCATTTGTTCGTTGTTTAACATGGACGTTTTAAGCCGCGTGCGCTTCCTATTTGAAATGCAGCATAGGCTATGCGTGTTGTTTAATAGCTTACTTTTCAAACGGTAGAGCCTGTACATTTAAAAACATAGCCAGAGGACGTATAATATAGGCTTACATATTAAGGCTTATTCTCAAATTCAGATTGCGTTAGGGGACGGGATTATTAGCCAATTTCAATCGGACAATTTGACCGGAGAGATTTCATTTTGTCGGACATTTCTTTTTTTTTCCGGCCAACGGAAACCCTGAGATATATATATATATCTATTCAAATTACCTGGCTCTGTGCTCCACCTCTCTCTCTCTGATAGACACTCAAGGAAGCACACACACAAACACACCAAGCACAACTTTTAGAAAATGAATGATGGGGGAAAAACAAGAATTTACATACTCTGAGACAAACAGGCACAGGCACACACACACACGCACACACACACACAGCACCGTGGGGCAGATCGAGGGCGTTTACACTGGCCAGAACAGAGGAGAGATAAACATTTGTGAATGATTATATTTGGGTTGTTTCCTTCCTGCCAAAATACAAGCTGTTCTTTCTCTCTCTCTCTCCCCCCCCCCCCCCCTCTGCTTTTCATACCCTGTTTGTGCGTCAGGTCGCCCTGCTGAGATTTTACACAATCTGTTTATGGGGACCGGAAGTGTGTCAGCGCCCCGTGTGTGTGTGTGTGTGTGTGTGTGTGTGTGTGTGTGACCTCTCCAGCAACCAGGCATGCACTTGACCGAACTCAACACTAGGGGTGGGAGTCACTGGTTACCTCATGATCTGACATTGTCATTATAGATTCTCTATGACACATACACATCATGACACAGGTGAGGACACGAAACAGCCCGGCTGACGTTCATTAATAGAGTAAGGCTAACAGCAAGGCTAACAGCATGGCCAAGTAGAAACCCTTTTTAACTGAAAGTGCCAGACAAGTTTAGTTAGTGTCCACTATGGGACAAGTTAGTGTCTGCCATGGGACAAGTTTAGTTAGTGTCCACTATGGGGCAAGTTTAGTTAGTGTCCACTATGGGACAAGTTAGTGTCTGCCATGGGACAAGTTAGTGTCTGCCATAGGACAAGTTTAGTCTCCTGCTCACATCTCTGGCTCACTCCTGGACCAACCCATATAGAACATCTCTGGCTTCCATGGTGCTGCATTTCCTCTCTAGAGTGTATAGTTACGCTACAACGTACAACGTGTTGTCATGATTTCCAAGAATCAGAATTACGAATTTTAATTTGAATGCGCAATAATGTAAAGCCCAAGAACAAGAATGCGTAGCCCAAGAACAAGAATGCGTAGCCTGAGGACAAGAATGCATCTGCTACTTGTGTTCACGCATCTGCTGGGCTCCACAGAACGGGAGTGAGGGACTCTGCCTGCCGTCCGTCCGTGCGTCCGTCCGTGCGTGCCTGCGTGTGTGTCTGTGTGCGCATGCGTGCGTGCATGCGTGCCTGCGTGTGTGACAGTGAATTAAGATCTGTCGGCTGTGAAGAGTGAATGATGTCTCAAACACACAGACATATGAGAGATTAAGAATGTGTAAATGCCTGTGTGTGTGTGTGTGTGTGTGTGTGTGTGTGTGTGTGTGTGTGTGTGTGTGTGGTTGCTGTAAGGTCCACTTTGAACCCTGCCTAACCTCACTGCAATAAACAATCAGCTTCTTCCAAACAAAATATGATCATTCCAGGATCCTTCACTTACTCACACACACACACACACGGCCCTTCATCTCTCACTGCCTTTGTCTGGAGTTGTGGACACTCCTGGACTACAGCGAGTGGTGTACATTGCTGGACTACATGTTTTCTTCTAAGCAAGATGAAAGTGATGAGGTCGCCCTGAGTGGCATGATGACATCATCAGCTCCTTCCCGGAAACCTCCCCTAGGTGATGTCATGCTTGGCCAAATTTGGGACTTACAGGAACAAGGTGACATCGCCGGACTGAGTCACACCAATCACAATGACAACGCAATGCACACTGGGACAAAGAGACAAGTGTGTGTGTGTGTGTGTTGTCTGGGGGGAATTAGACACAGTAGCTTTTGTTGTTAAAATGAATAATGGAAGTATTACTATTACAATATATTAAAACACTGTGAGCCTCCTCTCATTTCAGCCCTTGTGTGGTCATTTCTATTTCACACTCTTCCAAATCAAACACAAAGGCACAACAATGCCAGAGAACACCACAGCAGATGCTAAAACAATATGCAGAATCTCGCAATTATTTACCAAAACAAAATCAACTTACTGCACTTTTAAAAATGCACTTCTGTGTAGGGATGTAATGATTACTCGTAGAACGGTAAACCATGATAAAAATATTGACGATTACCGTTTTCACTTCAAATATCATAATTATCACGGTTAATCCTTCTCAGCTTCATCCGAGCCTGCTTTTGACATACAGCAGGCCTGGTGCAATGAAACAAAACTGATTCTGTAGTCACATATTCCTACTCTATATTCCTCAAAAGTATATATTTCAATTATTTTTTTCATGAAAAATGGCCTTATAATGACTTTAATATTGACTGACTAATATTCAGCAGACGCTTTTGTCCAAAGCGACACAGACAGAATGGTGGGTCGGTAATGGAACCTAAGTCCACCGATGGTCAGTCAGTGACATGGCTGCTGCTCCACCACGCCCATGTAAAATGACCTTCAAACCTACTTCCTGATTTGGAGAATTGGGGTTCATCTTCCCCGCCCCCTCTCCACACGCTGTCCCCCTGCTGCTGCAGCTGACCGCTCATGTTTTCCACCAGCTACTCAGGATTGAAGGTCACGAAGCGTCATGGCGATCATAAAGAACGGCTGCTCCAATTCCTATACTGAGGCTGTGATTAGTCAACCATAAAACCAAAGCAGAAATGCTCAGCCATGATACTGATGCTGCTTATTTGAACTCATAACAAACATCGTGACGTGTCGTCAACACGGTTAAAAACGAGACTCTCAGGAGACTGGGGTTTGATCTGCCTGACAGGGCTGGGTGTGGCCCGTGTGGTGTGCTGCATGCTAATTGGCTGGCGATGGCGATGAGGTCATACCCATGCCTGAGTCCTTCTTGGTGCCGTCGGAGATGATCTCCACGTGGTCAGCGTCCACGTCATAGCTGAAGAAGTCGTTGAGATACGTCTTGGAGCGCTGGCCGCCGAACACGTACAGACAACGATTCCTCTGTGAGGGAGGAGAGAAGGAGGAGAGGAACGAGGGAAGAGAGGAGAGAAGGGGAGTGGAGAGATGGAAGGACAGAGGAACGAACGACAGGAAAGGAGAGGGGGAACAGAGGAAGAGAGAAAGAGAGTAAATTTGGAGAGGAGGAATGACGGAAGAAGAGAGTGAATGAGAGGAATAGAAGTGAAGAAAGAAAAGGAGAAAATGAGTGAGGAGAGATGGAGAGAGGAGAGGAGTGGAGGAGTGGAAGAGGAGAGAGATGGAGAGAGGAGAGGAGTGGAGGAGTGGAAGAGGAGAGAGATGGAGAGAGGAGAGGAGTGGAGGAGTGGAAGAGGAGAGAGATGGAGAGAGGAGAGGAGTGGAGGAGTGGAAGAGGAGAGAGATGGAGAGACGAGGGGATGGGAGGAGTGGAAGAGGAGAGAGATGGAGAGACGAGGGGATGGGAGGAGTGGAAGAGGAGAGAGATGGAGAGAGAAGAGAGGTGTGGAACAACAGGAGGAAGGAGGAGTGTGGACAAGAGTGATGAAGAGAAGGGAAAAGGGAGGAAGAAAGGAAGAGAAAAGAGAGAGAGAGAGAGAGAGAGAGAGAGAGAGAGAGAGAGAGAGAGAGAGAGAGAGAGAGAGAGAGAGAGAGAGAGAGAGGGGGGGGGGGGGGGGGGGGATGATAAGAGAAAGTAGAGAGAGAAGAGGCAAGGTAAGAAGTAAAGAAGAGAAGAGCAAATCAGTGGAGTATTAAATCAGTGGAGTATGTGGAGTACTAAATCAGACGAGTATGTGGAGTATTAAATCAGACGAGTATGTGGAGTATTAAATCAGTGGAGTATTAAATCAGACGAGTATGTGGAGTATTAAATCAGTGGAGTATGTGGAGTATTAAATCAGTGGAGTATGTGGAGTATTAAATCAGTGGAGTATTAAATCAGTGGAGTATGTGGAGTATTAAATCAGTGGAGTATTAAATCAGTGGAGTATTAAATCAGTGGAGTATGTGGAGTATTAAATCAGTGGAGTATGTGGAGTATTAAATCAGTGGAGTATTAAATCAGTGGAGTATGTGGAGTATTAAATCAGTGGAGTATTAAATCAGTGGAGTATGTGGAGTACTAAATCAGTGGAGTATTAAATCAGTGGAGTATGTGGAGTATTAAATCAGTGGAGTATGTGGAGTACTAAATCAGTGGAGTATTAAATCAGTGGAGTATGTGGAGTACTAAATCAGTGGAGTATTAAATCAGTGGAGTATGTGGAGTACTAAATCAGTGGAGTATGTGGAGTATTAAATCAGTGGAGTATTAAATCAGTGGAGTATGTGGAGTACTAAATCAGTGGAGTATTAAATCAGTGGAGTATGTGGAGTACTAAATCAGTGGAGTATTAAATCAGTGGAGTATGTGGAGTATTAAATCAGTGGAGTATTAAATCAGTGGAGTATGTGGAGTATTAAATCAGTGGAGTATTAAATCAGTGGAGTATGTGGAGTATCTCTAAATCTCTTACTCAAGCACTACACACACACACACATCAGGACAAGAGCACAACTGCGTTCAGATTGAAACCGCAGACACAAGGTCCTCAGGGCAGGTGTGTCATGTGATGCAGGTGCAAATAGTGCTATGTGTGTGTGTGTGTGTGTGTGTGTGTGTGTGTGTGTGTGTAGTAGCATACAAATAGTGTTATGTGTGTGTGTGTGGTAACATACAAATAGTGTTCTGTGTGATTTGCCTTGTGAGCATGTGACTTCTGCCTCTTCTGCATTAGATAGACAGCACAGGAGGAAACGAGGAAAAGCATGGAACAATGTGTGTAAGCATTTAGGTGTGCAGTGTGTGCAGTGTGTGCAGTGTGTGTGTGTGTATGCAGTGTGTGTGTGTGTGTGTGTGTGAGATGGTTACCGTGTGGAAGAGCATGCAGTGTCCGATGCGTGACTGGACGTCCTCGGGCCCGGCGTTGCAGGAGTCCTCACGCAGGAGGCTCCAGGTTGCCGTGGCGCAGTGGTACGCAAAGAGCCCACTGAACTGCGGCTCAGACGAGCGGCCATCGTCCACACTCCCGTTACACGTCAAGATGCGACCGCCAAACGTGTAGATCATATGCTTCTCCGAGTCCATGCACATCTGAGGGAATCAGAGAGAGAGAGAGAGAGAGAGAGAGAGAGAGAGAGAGAGAGAGAGAGAGAGAGAGAGAGAGGGGGGAGAGAGAGAGAGAGAGAGAGAGAGAGGGGGGAGAGAGAGAGAAAGAGAGGAGAGGAAGGGATAAGGAAGGCAAAAGGGATGATGTTAGTGTGTGAACGCATGAGGAGGAGACCAGGGTGTGTATATGAGGTGACCAGGGTGTGTGTATGAGGTGACCAGGGTGTGTATGTGTGTTTATGAGTCCCGCCAGCGGACGCCTGGAAATGGACCAAGCACTGGCTTATGCATCCTTGCTAATTAGGCTCCAGGAGAATGTGTTACATCTCTATGGTGAACATGCTGTGTATAAGTGTGTGTGTGTAAAATCTCACCTGGTGGTCAAACACCTGCCTGAGTCTTCTGGCAACTGAAGTTTACTTGCTAATTACGCACCAGCAATGTGTGTGACTTGATCAAGTGAATGGGTGTGCATGTGTGTGTGTGTATGTGTGTGTGTGTGTGCGTGCGCGTGTGCATGGGTGTGCATGGGTGTGTATGGGTGTGTGTGCGTGTGCGCGTGTATGCATGGGTGTGTGTGCGTGCGTGTGCGTGCGTGCGTGTATGCGTGTGCGTGCGCGTGTGTATGCGTGCGCATGTGTGTGTGCGTGCGTGCGTACAGTGGGCAGTGCTTCGACTTGGCCAGCTTCACTCGCGGTTCGCGCGTGGGATCACGCGGTACCACGCGACTTTAATTTGTATTTTCCCAGTGAGACGCTGCAACAACCCAAACAACCGGTAGATGGCTCAAGTGAGCAGGGTGTCTCGTAAAAAGAAATGGAGCCTGGAAAACCCTACACAGACTTCACTACAGACTTTAGCAGACTGGTTTAGAAATAATTTAATAGCCAGAAATATGCCTGCCCTGCCCTAATAAAGAAATATTTGGTTAACCCTTAGAACCCGATTGACGCAAAGTGCGTCAAAAAACACACCCTTTCTTCTCTGTTACATTGCTCCGCGACTGTTCATCACAACGAGATAAAACCTTTATTTTATGACAGAGAAGAAGTGGAGCTTTCCAAAGAGACTAAGCACTTGTATGTACGATCAAGTATGAAAATAAAAAAATCATGAAATTAAATCAAATTGCATCATATTTACAGTCTATACTTCTCTGCGTTCACCTGCGCACCCATTACTCTCGTTTGAATTACTCGCGAACCCGTGATCGCATAGATATGGCAAGCATATCAGATGAAAGAGGAGAAACAGGGCTATCCACTGGTACCATGGATATCGATCTTTCTGGCTTATAAAAACAGACGAAGTGACTGCAAAATATTAACGTCATGTACACAAACCAACGCTGCACACCCATTACTCTCGGAGTAATTACTCGCGGACCCGTGATCGGATAGATATGGCACGCATGTCAGATGAAAGAGGAGACACAGATCTATCATTTGATACCAAATACACCCTTCTGGGTTATAAAACAGACGAAGTGACAGCAAAATAATAACTTCATATAGCTGGACTTACCCCACGATTTTGTCTGTTTTTGTGGCAAAGCATGTTTATAATCCAACGCTATCGTGTGTTTCTCTATGGCAAAACATGTTCATAATCCGGTTTTGAGATCCTAGCAAATTCCTGCATGGCATCCAATTCAAGGCTCACATTGCATCCCAATTTGTTCAACAAAGAAACACCTTTTTTGCCTTTACTTTGTTCATGGCAATGCAGTAAAAAGTTGAGAATCATCATGAGTGCATACACCATAGTCACACATGCTAACAGGCAAACTTGGGTCAAGTCAGGTCAGATCAGTTCGTGTCACAGATATGGAGCGCAGAATGGTCATTTTTCATCGCTAAATAAAAAATGGCATTTATTTCCGTAAATCACACACCACATATTTCTGTAAATTGCTCAGCCCCAGAGTATCCCTCCAACATGGCAATTATATTGCCCGTTTCAGGACAGTCTGCCCTACACACACATGAAATGCATGTAGAGCTATGAGCTTGCTGTGGTGAGATACAGGTCAAAATATATGATTTTTTATAATATGATTTTTATATTTTAATTCTTAAAAATCAAAATAAAATCAATGCTAGTACTAATACATGAAATGACTGCAGATCTGGATAGCCTAGACTAGACATAATATGTGTGTGTGGCACTTACAATGACCAGAATAAATCCTTATGAATAAAGGTAGTGAAAATGCCCTAAAAACAGCTTAGGGTTCTAAGGGTTAACTGCGAGTGAATCCCGTTTGCAGCCGTAGAAGAAACGCAGGACAAATTAAACATTCTGGTTTTCTCCGAGTGCAACGATGATAGGCAGACATCTGGACAAAATATAGAGCATATTAACCTCCGTTGCTCAGCCAAATGCCTTCCTGTTACGTCCTGTTATCACGGAGTTACAGGCGATAAACGATTTTTGATGGTCACAAGTTTACTTCATTTATTTTTTTGATTATTAAAGAGTGTTTTTCATTTAAAAGGTTTGACTTTGTGCTTATTCAGTAGAGCATTTAGTGTTCATCCCAATCTCAGACGTTCACATTGCATGTTTGTTTGTAATGGATGCAACCACGAGATAGGCTACGCATTTGACCAGTTGTTAACAGACATGAACCAAGATACATAGCCCAGCAGCAATCTAGGGACTGTTCGTTATTTATTGAAGGGGCCACCGGAGGAATTTTGAGTGCTTCAGTCAAAAGTTGCATGACCCTCCCTTGCCTGCTAGAAATTGTTCAATGACCCTCCGACAGAATTGTTAAAAAAGACATGACCCTCCCCTGCCAATTGTCGCTGTTTTCCACCCGCGCTGCTTTGCGCCACAGCCACACACTGTGATAACGTTCTTAAATCAATCTTTCCCGTGAGCTTGCATGCTACCAGTCCTTCCTTTTCAAATGTGTTGCGCCTGTTTGCACAATCACAAATAATCATATGTGATCAATAATATGACAAATAATCCCTGTGCACGGGGACCGAAACAATGCATGCCAACTTTTTCCGTGTTTCTCATTTTAACTTCCCCCCGCTGTCTTGCCGTTTTAATGTTTTCCTGTAGAATATCCCATATTTTAATACTCTCATAACAGCCCTGCCATCGGGCCTGTCTCTGTGTTGCCCTGTTGCTACCCATTGCCCTTCCAACGAAAAAGATGTCTTCAAATCATCGTTTTCCTTGCTTGAAGGCGAACTTAGCGGGTTCTGTGTTTCGTTCATGTCAGTGACAGTTCATGCCGTGCCGTGTCGTCCACAGCTCAGTTCTGACAAAGCCGAATTTACTCCTTTTGAAACAATGAGTGCGCGCGTTTGTATGGTTATATTGCTTGACAGGGGGGATCCCAAGCAGCTTTCAGCCATTAGGCTACTTGGAGAACATTTCCTAATTCACCCGACACTAATATTCAAAATGTTGAAAACTATTTCGGCATAGCCTATTAACTGACCACCCGATTCACGTTGACTGGGGGGCAGGGGGGCCATCAGACAATTGTGCCCAGTTAATACGGCCCTGCCCCCAACAAATCACACCTTCCCACCAGCTGTGACAGCTTAAAAGAAGTCAAGAGGACTCCTAACTCACAGACCTATTCACAAACCGGTTTAGTGGCATTTCGCCTGTTTTGAAATCCTATGCGGCTAGGAGCTTCCAATCGTGAGGAAGCAATTTTGCATTGTAGGCATAACTAACATGCAATAACGCCACCAACAACAACCAAAACTAGGCTACTCAAGATGCGGTCTTACACGTTCAGTATGGGGTCACACACTATTCAGTACGTTCATATAAACAAGCTGAGAATTTAGCTGTCACATCTGCCTGTCACAGACGTGGGGAGCTGAAGCTTGGGATACAGTTACTACAGTAACAGTATTTTATTTTACTTCTTATGGAATATATATTTTTTTCACTTTTATAAAGGCTTTGTTTGAATGCTGATGGAACAAATAGTAGTTGATTATAAAGGCAACTTTCTGTTGCAATATTCTGTGTGTTCTGGACTGCAGGTAACTTAAGCCAGTGGTTCTCAAACTTTTTATTTCATTCCCCACTTTGATCAAGGGGCATGACTGATGATAGTGGAGATAACGTGTTATCCCGAGGCCTTTGCAAGTCAGCATCTCCGACGGTAGTCTATTAAAAATATAAGTTTTCGATTTCCCAAACGGAGAGCCATACTTTATTGTTTTAACGATCTCTATGCTACTCACCAAAATGTAGGCATGGGAACATGATTAAGTATCCAACTGTCGTGTGTTAAATTATTGTGATTATGAGCCAGTGGTTTTCAAACATTATGCGTGACTCAGACATCTATGCAACAGACTCATATCGTCCTCGCATTGCAAAATGAGGACATACAGACTGCTCAGATAACAGGTGTACCTACAGTTATGCACGGTTTTAGTCAAGTCATTTAAATGTGCTGGTGAAACAGTTGTGTACTCTGGGCACAGTTCTGGGCACAGTTTTTCCAGAGCTTCGTGCCAAGTAATAAGCGTTGAGTCGAGATGTTTGTGTGAATGAAACGAAGCGTATAGGCCATAGTGTGACATGTGTAAACCAATGGTGTAGAGATGACGTCACAGGGTTTAAGGCCTTTTCACACAGATATCCCGCTAAATTTGCGGGAAGAGGAGACATCTTTTTGCCGTCTTTTTGTGTCTGAAAGCGAGGTGAAAATTTGCCGGCCAGCTGATCTGTTCACATGATGCGGCATTTTAGGGGGCCAGGAGGCAGGATCAGCTATAGTAAATTAAATTGTGACGTGCAACAGGGGGCGTGTAGAGTGATAGTCGTAGGCCGGGTAGTGAAGCGATAATGCATTTAAAGCAGTACATCATGTGAGCCAGAGCCGATATGGCCAGAGCTGCTGCTCTGTAAAGGTATTCTGTCCCACCCAAATTTGCTGAACTACTTGCGAAGTAGCCTATTCATCACAGACATCACATGTATCACACGAAAGAGCTTTTTCTCAGCTTTTAAACGATGTTAGTGGTTAGTTGTTGTGGTAAACGGTTCGCGAGAAAAGTAACTTTAATCTAATCATATTTTTTGTGCCCTTCTCCCTACCCATTCATCTTGGTGGAATACTTCGCGAACTTTACCTCAACACATGACAACCCATATATCAGAATAAACAGCAGACCTTACCGAACACAAAGGTGTAAAGCATGCCCCTGTACAGTTAGCCATTCCAGAGTAATAGTAGAGTAGTTTTAAATTTGCAGCAATGTCTTTATGAATGTCTCCAACTTTGCGGTTCCTAATGTGTTTAAATTGTTCAATAGGTCTACATGATTTTATAACAGGCCAAATACAAAACAAATGTTACAAATATCGCCTAGATATCTGTAAGCATTACAATCAGAGGATACACATACAGGGCAGACAGATGCTCATGAGTTCATGCTTTGTTTTTTCGCTGGATTTTATGATAGCCTATTATGGCAACGGATTGCATTCCAAGCTACAGTCAACTCTAGCAGGCATTGAATGACTGGAGACTTTGTGAATTTATAGATTGACATAATGTAGTGTCTCTGCTATTGCTGCTTTTGATCAGATTGATTTGCAATCTCCTGTGGTGGGCTGGACATAGCATCGAAATGCCCGCCCAGATTCCCCTTTCCGCCTTGACCCATTCACACTGGTGCCGGAACGAAAAAACTCGGCAAAATGTCTAGGGGGCTTGGTAGTAAATTTGGCGAGACACTTTGTCCCGCCGTTCCGACTCGGTCTATAAGAGAGCCTACGTTTGTATGTAGGCAATTTATATTCACAATACTTAGGCCTACTAAAATAAATAGTATTTTATTTGTATTGGTTGTTTAGAGTAAAAAAATAAAAATCGGTCGGTCTTAACGCAAGTTTACAACCGGCAAGTCGGTCGGACTAAAAGGGGAAAAAGAGAAATATTTGGGTCGGTTCTAAATTGACAGGGTCGGTCGGGTTACGGCAAACGAAAATATGCCTGGCAGTGTTTTTTTGTGCGTCTGCAGAAGTCAGCCAAATATGAATGTAATTCTGCGGCATAAAGCAGATGTATTTGTTTATTGTACAGAAAAATAAAAATGACATGTCAAGCAGTCAATTGACTACATTGCAGTCAAGAAGTAGGGCACATTAATTTACGAAACCAAAACGTGGGTCATAGTTGTCTAAGCCTCTATTGCATAGCCTGTTAAAAACGTCGCCAGACAGTATTAAATCGCCAACAACATTGTTTTGTTGGGGCGGCAGGCAGAGCGATGTACAGTGGCAGAGCGACGCACAGTGGCTGAAAGTGGTACTAAAGCTTCACGCAGCTTCATGCCTCGTAATGCGAGAATGAAGTGGTCATTTGAAAGCGATGCCCACTGTATGTGCGTGCGTATGTGCGTGTGTTACAGCGTGACAGCGTGTGACCTCGCACCTGGTGGTCGAACACCAGTTTGGGTCCTCCGTCGGCCGCGGTGTCCTCGCTGAGGAGTGTCCAGGTGTGCTTGTGGATGTCGTAACAGTAGAAGTCACTCTTGAGGGACTTGCTGTTGCGCACAGATGAGTCCAGGTAGCGGCCGAGCGTGTAGATCTGCCGCCGCTGCGAGTCGATGCACATCTTATGGCAGGAGCGCGCACTCGGACCGCCCTGGACAGGAGGGACACACACACACACAGACAGACAGACAGACAGACAAAGACGGCTTTTTAGACACAGCTAGCTTTTATTTGTCCCCAATAGTGCACTGCTCAGTCACAACAGGTTCTTCACTTCACACACATCACAGCATAAAGGGTCACTCACACACACATCACACCATAAAGGGTCACTCACACACACACACCATAAAGGGTCACTCACACACATGACATCACACCATAAAAGGGTCACTCACACACACATCACACCATAAAGGGTCACTCACACACACACACACACACACCATAAAGGGTCACACACACACATGACATCACACCATAAAGGGTCACTCACACACACACACACATCACACCATAAAGGGTCACTCACACACACACACACATCACACCATAAAGGGTCACTCACACACTCACACACACACACACACATCACACCATAAAGGGTCACTCACACACTCACACACACACACACACACACACACATCACAGCATAAAGGGTCACTCACACACAGATGACATCACACCATAAAGGGTCACTCACACACACATCACACCATAAAGGGTCACTCACACACACACACACACATCACACCATAAAGGGTCACTCGCACACACATCACAGCATCACACCATAAAGGGTCACTCACTCACACAAACATCACAGCATAAAGGGTCACTCACACACACACACACACACACACACACACATCACAGCATAAAGGGTCACTCACACACACATCACAGCATAAAGGGTCACTCACACACACACACACATCACAGCATAAAGGGTCACTTCACACACACATCACAGCATCACACCATAAAGGGTCACTCACACACACATCACACCATAAGGGTCACTCATGTCCAGACACGTAGACATGCATGTGCAGCGTTATTTAGCCCTCTGCACTAGAGAACCATTATTCAGATGCAGCCTTATTTAGCCCTCTGCAGTAGAGAACCTTTATTCAGATGCAGCGTTATTTAGCCCTCTGCAGTAGAGAACCTTTATTCAGATGCAGCGTTATTTAGCCCTCTGCACTAGAGAACCTTCATTCAGCTGCACTTCCTGCTCCTGGCTTGTGGCACAAATTAACATTTGGATCGGTTGGGATCAGAGCGAGAGAGAAAGACTTGCTAAGATCATTTCTAGATAATTTCTGGTGATTGCTATTGAAATGTTAAAACCAAATTGTCCACTGAAATCAGAACTTAAACAGCCTCTGAATTCTTAATGGGCAATGCTAAGAATTGTATCCTAAATTATTAATTGCACAAAAAGATTGCTTTTTTGTTTAAAAAAAAACAAAAAAAAAAAAAGATTAGATTCCCCATGCAAACTTTGAAATGAACAAACTGAACAAAACTGTTGGTAGTTTGTTGCATATTGATACTGACGTATTGAAGAATCAGATGAAAATACAGTTTCTTAATACAAAAGGCTTATAGGCCTACATAATATTGATAACTTAAATGTAAAAATCACATAGGCCTATTACTCTCACTCTCTCTCCGACTCTTTGACATCATCAGCACAGGCCGCTGGACCAGACTCTTTGACATCATCAGCACAGGCCGCTGGGCCGGACTCTTTGACCCTGCAGGACATTACAGCACAGGCCGCTGGGCCGGACTCTTTGACGCTGCAGGACATTATAGCACAGGCCGCTGGGCCGGACTCTTTGACGCTGCAGGACATTATAGCACAGGCCGCTGGGCCGGACTCTTTGACCCTGCTATGCAGGACACTGCAGGACTCTTTGACCCTGCTATGCAGGACACTGCAGGACTCTTTGACCCTGCTATGCAGGACACTGCAGGACTCTTTGACCCTGCTATGCAGGACACTGTAGGACTCAGGGCAGAAGAGAAAGCACAATGCAGAACAAGAAAAGAGAACTGCATTTCCCAGAGGCCCCTTGTTCAACACAGAACAGGAAGAACCTTTGAGGCCTTTGATGACATGTTTCGTTCCATCCTCAGTCCTTTCATTTCCGTGAAGAAAGCAAAAGGCAAAACATGTGTTGTCATGCTGACTACAATGTTGAAAAGTAACCATAGCAACTAGCGTCACTGAACTCCCAGCTCTGACAGTGACAATAGCAGTGCTCGTCATCGTCCACCTCCGCCACCAAATAGCCCGTCATGATCAAAAACCATGCTCATGATCACGAGGCATGACGCTAACCAGACCTATCATAATCATTACAATTATCACAATGAACGATTCAAATATCAACATATCATATCAAAATCATGAAATCAGTCATGATCACTATGACGACCTTATTATCATCACTCCCATCTCAAACATCCCCTACGGTACCTCAAAGAACATTCTAGAGAACACGGTCACAGCCGCCACCAGACAGCACACGTCACTGTTCTCATTAGAGCACATTTGTCCTTCCATTCCACCAGCTGCCTCGGCGGGTTCTCTGTTTTATTTCTTTATCGCTCTCTCTCTCTACTCTCTCTATACTTTCCGGCCTTGCCTTTATCAATATGCGATGTTATAGGTGTTTTTGCTTAGCTCTGCACCTTGTATTACAACTATAGGAATGGACTGATTTGATTTGAACATTATCCTGCCAACTGTGCAAGGTGCTATAGAAATAGACCGATTTGATTTGAGGTATGAAAACCATCATAATCATGCCCCCTCCACTACAACACATGTAAGTAAGTAGTATGAGTATATATACCCTTTTGATCCCGTGAGGGAAATTTGGTCTCTGCATTTATCCCAATCCGTGAATTAGTGAAACACACTCAGCACACAGTGAGGTGAAGCACACACTAATCCCGACGCAGTGAGCTGCCTGCAACAACAGCGGCGCTCGGGGAGCAGTGAGGGGTTAGGTGCCTTGCTCAAGGACACTTCAGCCGTGCCTACTGGTCGGGGCTCGAACCGGCAACCCTCCGGTTCCAAGTCCGAAGCCCCAACCAGTAGCCACGGCAACCCCAATGTGGACATTAGCTTCCTGTAAGATGCGTCTCATCACTTGTGGAGGTGGTGGCAAGAGTTAACAGCCTCAAAGGAGAGAACAAGAGATGGTGTCAGGTCACACACACACACAGCTGTGTCAGAGTGGAAAGTCCCCAAGTCTCTCTCTCTCTCTCTCTCTCTCTCTATTCTCAAGTTCTGTTTTCCCTCTCTCCGGTTTTACTTTCACCCCCATCGTTTCTCCATCTCTCCTTTGCTCCTCTCTCTCCCTCCTTCGTTCTCTCCATCCTTTTTTCTCTCCCTCTCTCTTTCTCTCTCCCTCTCCCTCTCTCTTTCTCTTTCTCTCCCTCCTCCTCTGTAGTATAAGCATCCATTCAGTTTAATAGTGTAAACAGCCCTGACATACATGCAACCCCGCAGCTCCCAGACGCCATGTGATCTTCACGCGGCTGTGGACAAGTGGACAGAGAGGGTCGCTATGTAACCGTGTCGGTGTGCGTGTGCGTGTGTGTGTAAAACATGCCACTTCGAGTACACGTGGGCAGTCATGGAGTTGGTGGCTGCTCGTGTCTGTCAAACGTGCTTTGATGCCTGCATATGCACATCTGTGTGTGTGTGCGTGCGTGCATATGCACATCTGTGTGTGTGTGCGTGCGTGCATATGCACATCTGTGTGTGTGCGCGTGCGTGCATATGCACATCTGTGTGTGTGCGCGTGCGTGCATATGCACATCTGTGTGTGTGTGCGTGCGTGTGTGTGTGTGTGTGTGTGCGTGCGTGCACATGTGAAGAAAGAAATGCTGTAAACAGGCCCGTCACGATGATTACGCAATCGACTTATTGTACAATACATGAAAGTGACCACGTACCTAAAACCCAATAAAGACCAACATAAAGGCCCCAGCGTACTTCTGCAGATAGGAGGGAAGGGGACATATATGGCTGGCCACTCCTTCGCTGTTGTGGACAGGTCTCTCAGCACAAGCTGCATCAGCCAATCGCAGTATTTGAAACAGTATCTCTGCATTAGTGTCGTCACAATACAAAAATTATGACATTGATACGATATCATGCCTAAGTATCTCGATACCAATATCAAAATGATACCACAGCAAAAACCTTAAACATCAACAGAATAGGCCTAGACAACAGGACATGGAACTTAAAATTCTCTTTTTTTAAATGATAGCAAATATGGCTTCTATTAAAACTTGTAATATAACATCCTCATTTTTTATTTCAGGGTATTGCGATACCTTTCTAGTATCAACACTAGTACGCTATACTCCTTTGGGTTGTCTTAACCTGTTATTGTGTGTAGGTCTAGTTCTCTACCCCAGTGATTTCACACAACACACATGGCACCCACACACGGTAGGTTCTACTTCCACGTCTTTACTTCACGTAGGGCCAGTGTGTAGGTTAATCCTAGCTTTTCTTTTAGGTTACGTTGAGGGCCGAGGTCAGCCATACCCTATACAACGTAGCTGTAGTTTCGATGCTTTTTTCTAGACAACGTAGTTTAGATGCTGTTTCCTAGACCGCTGTAGTTTAGATGCTGTTTCCTAGACAACGTAGCTGTAGTTTAGATGCTGTTTCCTAGACAACGTAGCTGTAGTTTAGATGTTGATGTATGTGCTCCCTCAGCAAGTGTCTGCTAAAAGACTAATTAGTGTTGATTAGAGTGGTTGTGCAAGGCAATGTGTTTTGGGTCTCGTACAAGAGCAAGGAAGCCTGGCAATACATCTGACTACAGTTCATTTGAAACATCACCAGTGGCAGTTGCAGGTTGAGAGAAGCCGTATATTTGCATTATTGTGTGATTAGGATAAAATAACAAAATGACAACATGTCAATAATCTAATGTATTGCAATATATCAACAGATTATATAATATATGAATATATTATATAACATAGAATACAATATATCGTCCAGAAAAAACAGTTCAGGTCAAGGTGTGTGAGAACCCAAATGCAACGGAGTCTGACGTGATGGCTTGTGGGCTTGTGGTGCGGTTCACTCAGGTCAACTGCTGTGTGCTTGTCCCGTGAAGCTAGCGCCTGCCGCAGTCAGGGGCCAGAGGGGCCGACACCTGAGCCAAGCGGTCTCCTAGCTCCTTATTACCTTATCTGTCCTCATGCACTGGCAGACCGCTGTGAGTTGCGCAACAGAACGCAGGGCGATGCAGCATTTGCTCGCTCAACAGCTCACTCGCTCACCCAAACGCTCACTCGCCGCTCGCCCAAACGCTCACTCGCCCAAACGCTCACTCGCCCAATCGCTCGCCCAAACGCTCACTCGCCCAATCGCTCGCCCAATCGCTCACTCTTTCAGTCGCCCAAACGCTCACTCTTTCAGTCACTCTATCAGTGTGTGCTATCTGAGTGCAGGAATACCCCAAGGGAGTGTTTTGGAAAGGTCTTACTCATTTACATGAACACAAGCACACACACACACACACACGTACGTACAAAACACACACACACACACACACCTCTTTCTCTGTGTCTCTGGAGAGACATGCCCACTGGTTGTCCTGAACGCTGTACGCCCAGAAATCTGCTAGGTCCTGCGTGCCATCCCAGCCACCAAACAAATACACCGTCTCTGAGAGAGGGGACACACACACACACACAGACATAGAGTTATTCAGGTGTCACCTGTCTCACTTGGCTTGTTCTCACACACAGACGAACACACCCACACCAACAAATAAACACTGCGCTACATTGTTTTCAGGGTAACAAATGATGTAGGAATTCCGTTGAGCTTCAGAGAAAGTTTCATTTGAACAGTCACTACTACTTTACACTAGATGGCCCGTCTGAGTGAGGGCTTGCTTTTGAGCATAGATAGATAGAGATAGATAGATAGATAGATACTTTATTGATCCCCAAGGGGAAATTCAAGTCATGCTGCATGACTGTGTGAGTGTGTGTAAGTGTCAGTGTGTGAGTGTGTGAGTGTGTGTGCAGGGGTAGAAATTAACTTTTTGGCCTAATAGTCAAAGTGGCTAGCCTAGAAATCTAGACGCACCCTAGCGGCAGCTAACTTCGATCAGG
>NC_055979.1:29601723-29611723 GCF_018492685.1 Alosa sapidissima
CACACACACACACACACTATGCATTCTGGCTTGTGTCTATTGTCCTGCCTGTGTATTTATATATATTTATAAAACACTTCAACACAAAGGCAAATTGTTTACTACTGAATAAACAATTGGATATCTAACGCCCCATTCCACCCGTAACATAATTACAGCAGCAAGAATCAACAAATAAAACCATAAATATCCAACAGATTACACACTTTCATGAACACCAATTTCAAGAGCCATTCTGGTCAAATTAAATCTAGTGTCCTTACATTCCTTGGCCTCGCGTGGACATTTCCCCCATTCGAATGAGAACACAGCACGGCTTTCTACGCAGGTATTTTTAGATCTCTTCCTACCACCTGCTCCCAAACATTACATTCATATTTATGTTTCATAATCTTAAGAGCCCACAGAGAGAGAGAGAGATAGATAGATAGAGATAGAGATAGAGAGAGAGAGAACATTGAAAAGGAGGAGAGCATGCTCACCACGCTATCTTAGGATTGGTCGCCTTCAGAGAAAGTGGAGGGTTATGCTCACCTATCTTGATGAACCTGCAGGGAAACATCTGCTCCTCGATCTTGTGCTTGAGCGTGAAGGTCTCCTTGTTGAAGTCATTCTTAAGACCACTGAGGGGAGGAGAGAAGAGGGGAGGAGAAGAGGAGGAGGAGAAGAGAGAGAAGAGAGAGAAGAGAGGGAAGAGGAGGGGAGGAGAAGAGGAGGAGAGGAGAAGAGAGAAGAGAGAGAAGAGAGGGAAGAAGAGGAAAGAGGAGAGAGGAGAGGAGGGAGAAGAGGAGGGGAGGAGAAGAGGGTATGAAAGAGGGAGCAAGAGAGGAGAGGAGAGGAGAGGAGATTAAGATATTTGATGTAAGTACGCTCCTAAGACAAAGAGTGTTGTCTAGTTCCTCTTCCCTGAGCATATGATGTGTTCCTGCTGTGTTTAATTTATTTAATTCATCCATTTTAAAAAGCAAGGCCTATACGTTGTTTTTAGTTAAATGCAGTAACACAACAATAATAATTTAAAAAAAAAACATCAACAACGTTTGCTTAACTGAACAATAACAGTGCAGGGTTGCTACTGGCTCACCTGGACAGAAGCTCGGTCATGTTCTCCTCACTCATTCCCCCAAACACCTTGAACTTCTTCAGGTTGCACACGTGGGTCTTCTCGTACTTCCCAAAGGTGATGCTCTGCACGATGGCCGGCCGCTCCAACTTCAGTGTCAGGTACTGCCAAAACAACAAGCACAAGCTGTGAGAACCAGGCATCACCAGAACGACACAAGCATCTAGAACCCAAGAACCAGAACAAGGACTGCAGCTTCAGGGTCAGACACTGCCAGGCACAGACACGCTTTTAGAACGGCAAGAACAAGAATGAATACCTCAACTTTTTGGTTGGCATTGCTGAGACCTCACAGGAGTGTTAAGAGACATGGGCAATGTTACTCAGAACTGACTGATCCATTTGGATTAAGGTCATAAGAAGTATCAAACTAAAGAGTCACAATCTCAATACGGCACACAGGGAACCTGACTAATATGGAGTACTGTGCGTACTAATATGGAGTACTGTGCGTACTAATATGGAGTACTGTGTGTACTAATATGGAGTACTGTGCGTACTATGTGATGTGAATTGTAACTCTAATAAAACCCTTAGAGTTCCCCTCCTACTAAGAATACCAAGTACCATACTAATACCAACAACTAATTTACCAAGAATACCAAGACTGAATACACCAAGAATTCACCTCCTCACCACTTACGGAAAACTGAATCCCTTTTCAAACCTTCAGTTTCATTTCGACATCCTCTGCCATCAAGCGCTTTTTAGAACATTCAGAAGGGAAACCTGCTCCTCACAAAGCCTAAATTACCAGTGAATTCCATCCAGGAAAACCCCCAAAGGAGCAAGGCCCCCAGTCCCCAAAGGAGCAAGGCCTTGGGCTCGAATTTAATTGACTGCCAGATGCATATGAACTAAAGCCATCATGTAGCGTGTGGAAGCATTGCACTGATTCCCACCCATGTTTGGGCTTCTGTTCGCACGCATGGGATTAAATTAGCAGAAGTTAGCATTAGCATTATGCCAAGTTATTCAAATGGCTCTGGTTCATTTTGGCTCGTTGCCGCCTTTGGTCGTTGCCAGTCAATAAAATTAGGACTTCTTGTGTACAGTGGGCTTCTGGAGGCACGGTGGAAAGGAAGAGGAAGAACCTTCATGTGTTCCGTACACTACCAAGTTCACTTAGAACCTTCATGTGTACCGGACACTACCAAGTTCACTTAGAACTGTCATGTGTACCGCACACTACCAAGTTCACTTAGAACCTTCATGTGTTCCGTACACTACCAAGTTCACTTAGAACCTTCATGTGTTCCGTGCACTACTTAGAACCTTCATGTGTTCCGTACACTACCAAGTTCACTTAGAACCTTCATGTGTACCGCACACTACCAAGTTCACTTAGAACCTTCATGTGTACCGGACACTACCAAGTTCACTTAGAACCGTCATGTGTACCGCACACTACCAAGTTAACTTAGAACCTTCATGTGTTCCGTACACTACTTAGAACCTTCATGTGTTCCGTACACTACCAAGTTCACTTAGAACCTTCATGTGTTCCATACACTACCAAGTTCACTTAGAACAGAATGCACCAATGAAGCACCTCTGAAGCTGATCCTAATGCAAACAAACAAGCAAACAACATCTCTGTGGATGCACTGGGAAATACACACCCTCACACTCCTGATGCACTGGGAAAATACACACCCTCACACTCCCGATGCACTGGGGAAATATGCACCCTCACACTCCCGATGCACTAGGGAAATACGTACCCTCACACTCCTGATGCACTGGGGAAATACACACCCTCACGTTCCCAATGCACTGGGGGAATAAGCACCCTCACACTCCCGATGACTTTGTCGATGATAAAAAGCCACTCATGAAAACGCTGCGCGAACACAACTTATGTGTACGACTTATGCTAGGACTTAATCTAAGAAAAATAGCACTAAACTTTTTTTTTTTTAAGCACAGACCATTCTGACAGGACGGCAGATCTGACAGCTGGAGAAACTACTGCTGTTCGACGCACAACTGGAATTATCCGCAACGAGCCATCGACTCATCAATGCGGAGAAACTACTGCTGTTCAACGCACAACTAGAATTATCCGCAACGAGCCACCGACTCATCAACGTTTCAAACGCCGTTAGGCTCTCAAAAACTGTCACTCACATAATTTTCCTCCCTCAATCAAGACGGGTGCCAATTACGCCCCTCAAGTACAGTCAAGGTGAAGATGCTTCACGCCATCATAAACAACTGCTCCTGTATGGATGGGGAGATGCTTGACGCCATCATAAACAACTGCTCCTGTATGGAGTGGGGTTGCTTGGTGGCCGCACTATGCCAATAGCAGGACTGCATTTCCACATCATTTGCACAAACATTACAGGTATGTGGATCAGTCTTGGCCACCTCTTTATTGGGAAGAGCTTTTCTCTGATGAAGACAAATACAGCCTCCATTAATCAATCCTTAATTCCCATTAAGACACACTTAACTAGACTGTTGTACCTCAAATCCCACTGCCATGCTAGCAGGACTTAGAAGCTCACACTTCACAGAGCCATTTCAGTGACTTAACCATGAGTGTGTCTAAATAATTCCATCACATTTCTGAGCACACGTAACAGTAATCCATCAGGTGTTCACATTTAGAAAAGGCTCCATGTGCCGCCGCTTCCACACAGACGCAATCCGGGCTGGTCGGCTGTAGGAGCAGCGATTACCAATAGGTGGGAGGGGTTCAGCCTCTAATGGTAACGATGATGACGATGGCGACAGCGCTCGGCTGTTAAAAATGACGGCCATCTGCCGGTTGGCAGCTCAGGCATCGACTGCCTACCGCTGTGGGCACTGCCCAGGTTGGACTGATTGCACCCTGGGAGGAGTCCACAGCAGATCGATGCTCCGTTCATCTTAAAGAGTCCTTTACACATTATCTGCCATGAGAGCTAACAGGGCGTCCTGCCGACAGTCATTCATTCAGTCCTGTGTCCATCTGCTGTAGCCCTGCTGCTGGAACATGGGGCTCATCAAACCCTGGTCATCAGATTAATCTCAGCAAGTGGAGAGCACCAGACAAGAGACTAGATGACGAAGACTGTTCATAGTGTAACTGAGGTCTAAATATGCAGCATACTACAAATTAAGGGATTCATTTGGTTTATTTTCTGTTTTTTACTCTCTATGTGGTTAGTCAAGAATGGTTTGTATCTATGACAGTAACTATCATATGCTATGCTTCCTTCAGACAACCACCACGAGTATGAGCTGGTATGTGTATGAGAAAAGCCAAGCAACAAGAGACAAAGCGAGAGAGAGAAAAGCCATGTTTCAGCAGGTGGGCCCAACTTGCCCACACGTAGACTCTGCTAATCTGAGTCAGAGTACCATGTTAGCTCTCATGGCAACCACTGGAAGAGCACTGTCAATATGAGCACATCAGTGATCTAATTTAGACCAGTCGCCATAATGTCATCCATCCATTCTTGCAACCACAGCAGTGGGAAACCTTGTGTGCATCTCTGAGGTAGCCTTCAGCATGCTATTACCCTTTGAAACATGTCAGTGATTCTCCACTGACACCTTACCTAAGTAGCCTTTTGCCACTTGGACGACGGGAAGAAGAAATGTTTACCTGTGGAGGGTAGTTACTTTCAGAGGACCATCGTGAAGACTGGTCACTGGGCTTATCCACCAAGATGTTTCTGTAAACAATTAAGAAGGTTAGAGTTGATGAGAGAAGAAGCCTGGAAAATATAAAACCTGTTACAATGTGAGAAATTCGCACAACGGCACTGCACATTTCGGCCAATTTGGCAATATGCACGTACACTATAGGCTACCGACTACAAAGCAATATGCACGTACACTATAGGCTACCGTATACAAACATGTTTATTAAAAAACCGCATCCTTTGCACCACTGCCAAACAATGTGCATTTTAAGGAGCATATCTCGTGCAGATAGACTAATCTTTAGACACCTCCAGGTCATCAGCGCTGTCACCATTCCTGTATCGTAACGTTTCGGTATCAAGTAACGATAGAATAATGAAATGATTGTCCTCGTGACCGTCTTGCAACTCATACTACTGTCATTAAGAGTCTAAAATAGATAGCTTGCATTTCTGCTTGGTTGATCGTTACTGTCATCATCAGATTTCCCTGGTAATACGAGCATCAGCGAGCGTAGCCAGGGTTGCTTGAAGACCTTGCTAAACGGCTAACGTTAGCTGGGTAGCAGCTAGCCAAGTTACACAACCCATCTCGTGATGATATACTAACAAAAATAAGGTTACATCAGCAAAAAAGGAAGTAACATTAGAGTTGAAAGCAGTCCGTTCTTACCGGACAGGTGGCGCCCTGAAAATATAACTGAAGATCTATAAGATGTCTAGTGTTATCTTAGTTACCACTAGGCAGACCCTAGCCAGCGAGCTCAAAACTGTTATCTAACCCCCGTTAGCTTTGAGTTGTGAATTAAGCCAAATAGCCTACATGCTAACAGTTAGCTTCGTGGCTACCTTGCATACGTTGCAATTTGTGATAAGACGAATCTGCAAATAGTGTGCAATGCAAGAACCGAAGACAAAATGTTTAAAAGCCCATTGTATTTGCAAGGTGTTGTCAGAATATGAGCGCGGTGTGGGCATGAAGTTAAACGAGCTGTTTTGTTCCCTAGCCTTATCGGGCCAATTAGGTGGCTCACTTGCTAGCTAACCTGGTTGTCTAGGTGGAGTACTTGGCCCGCTTTCAACTTGGGTCGAGATGAGAATAAACGATTAGGACACGTATGTCACCGAAATACAAAGAGAGAATCACGGTCCGTCTGTGAATGTGTTACTCACTCTGGCAAGTATGTAGAGGAGTAAGAGCTCCATTTAAAAACACTGTAGGAAAGCACTCTGTTCTCAGGAGCCACCGCCATCTTGTTGCACAAATAACAGGCAGCAACGATCGTCAAGTAAGATCTGGGAGTGACATCTCTTAAAGAGACAGTTCTAATTTATTTCTTTACAGTCCCTGATGCATCTTATAACCTAGTCATGGCCACTAGTAGCCTATGGGGTCAACATGTATTCCTCACTAGTAGCTCATGCTGGAGGAAGGATAGATAGATAGATAGATAGATAGATAGACACTTGATCCCCAAGGAGAAAATCAAGGTCTCAGTAGCATGCAGACATCACACACAACATGCACTTACAGCAGAAATGGTAAATATAAGTATAAACATATAACCAAACTCCACTGTACAATAGAGACAGTAGAAGGTAAGAAAAACTAACAAAACAAAATACTAACTGTACTATATAAATTAAATTTAAAAAAATCCACAGTGTGCTTGAGGATGATCAAGCATTAGACACTTGCAGTGACAGGGACGGGACTGGCCTGTAGTTCTGTGTGCATGTTGAGGTGCTCAAGAGAGTGAGTGTCATGGTGAAGGTGCAAAAAGTAGTGCAACAGTAGTCCTGTAGTTCTGTGTGTATGGTGAGGTGCTCAAGAGAGTGTGTGTCATGGTGAAGGTGCAAAAAGTAGTGCAACAGTAGTCCTGTAGTTCTGTGTGCCTAGCTGTGAATGGAGAATTTTTGGGCATGTTTTTCTTAGCCTGTGACAGGGACATACAAACGGTGGAAAAGGTCAGGATGACAGGTAAATATTTTGTCAACGTTGTTTTTTGATATTTACAAGGCCCACGCCTGAAACTTCCAGGAGCAGTGATGACCCTAATTGGTCAAACGTGTTAGGCTCCTGTGTAGTTATTACTGCCAGTGCAACTACTTAGTATTCAGGAGAGAGCTGCCATTCCGCGCAAATGCCATCACTTGCAAAGCTGTCAGGGGACTACGATTTAGGTGCATGATCTAAAAAGCCCTGTGAACAGGTCCCAAGGCTATTAACGGTCCAGATGATTCATCTTCTGATGACTATGAGCTGTACATGTGTGATGGGCTCTATAACAGTTTTCCCCAACCCTGCCACGACATTAGGATCAAACACATTTATTTCTTGGATTTTTCTCGAGCAATCCTTTTGATGCTGTTCATCATAAATGGCAGAGGAAGATATGTTCTTGATGGGTGCTTTGTCTAATCAGCCAAGAGATCATGGTATGTCTGAGTTTGTCATTATTACAAAGAAATTCAAATGATTCAGTCTTGCTGTTTTATTGGGATTGTCCTTTAGACAGATTTAGACTATCTCCCAGTAAAAGATACATAAAAAGCATTAATTTGTTTGTCTTAATACTCTAATTTAGCTTTTTTAGTTTAGCTCTATTTTGGGGTAAGACTTTTAGGCTGATGTATAGGCTACTTTTGAACATCAGATGTTAGATGAATCCCTCTTGACCCCTTTTCATGTTACGTGTGTGAGGGAGAAAGCTCACTAACTGTATGTCTAAGTGTGTTGGGAAGTTTCACTTAACATGTCAAGAAACCAATTTTCGATGAGCTGTGTTTCAAATTCGCACACTGGCTCTTCCCACTGTAATCACTCACAGCCCACGGACATGGAGGGGACGCGGGGAACGGTCCGGGGCGTCATTACGCGGGTATAAAAACGTTGTGGTGCGTCTATGCATTGATTACTACCATAATTTCTCATGTGACCCACCCATTCCTCCTTGACCCTCACAATATCAAAGCCAATTAGCCGAGGTGATTCATGGTCAGAGCGAAGTTGTCTTTGTCCGGAAGCGAGCTGATGTAAGGGAAGAAGATAATGTCATTTCAGCTAAGTGCGCCAGCACTTCGGGGTGCTTGGCAAGACGCCATCCTTAATTCACCATAAATGGACATCGGTCAAGATTTTCATCTGTCCTATACAGTGTTTCCACCTATGCGTCATCATGCGTCAAAGGATTCCTTCATGTGTTATCCAGACCTTTGTTTTGCTTCCATACCGTCATATAGCCTAATTCTCTATTTCACAGTCTCTCACTTTTGTCCCACTTTTCAAGTCCTTTGCAGTTTATTTCCCAATGTTGCTCTAACATGATTTTAATTCATCTGAGAATGCGCACACAGTAGCCTATGCCATCGCATAGACGCGACACATAAACATGTCATGGGTAACATGTGTGGCAACCTGTTAACGATCGCTGACCAGCCAATACAGCCCCCCCCCCCACCCCCCGCCACACACACACACACACACACACACACCTCAATGACTGTGCAGGGATTCGATCACGTGGGAGGTCCCTTTAAGTTTCCACCGACAGAGGCTGCGGCCATCACATGATGAACATGATTTAATGAAAACGCAGGGGCAGAGACCCGCGGAGCAAATGGAACTGCGTAGCCTATGCCATAGCCTACTCACAGTCAAATAAGAAAAAGTGTGCTTTTTGGAAATCAGTTTTACACAACCGGCGAAGTAAATCTAAATGAAAGCCAGGAATGAACTTGCACTTGACATCCCGCAAGACTTTGAACAGCTATAGGAGAAATCCGAAAAGTGCTTTTGTCACACCTTTTTTCTTCTTTCGGTGTCTGTGCGTATTAGAATAATCAGTTATTTATAGTAGGCCCTAGGCTGCTATGCACACATTGATTCTAGTAGCCTACGATGCTTTATCAAACTTCGCCGTCAACCGCAGGTGATTTCCCTGCATGTTGTTATTACGCTGACTAGGAGGGACTAGGGAGGTAGTTTTCAGCAAGTGATCTGGGACGGCGCAGAGGATTCTGCTGCGGGCTGTGACTGCTTGCTCCGAAGAATGCGCTTGTTGCTACGAGAAGATTGTTGGTCAGTTTTCTTATGGCAGTTCGGGTCCGCATTCCAATGTACGTTGCGCACATATTAATAGGCCTCTAAACCATGTCGACATGGCAAGTTTATCAACGACGGAACACGAGATTGTTTGTTTCATTAAGGCTTCAGCTGAAATCCAGAGCTTCAGCTGCTCGTTTACCCTAGGAACATCACGCCCCCTAACTGCGTAGCTGGCATAAAGATGTCACAGGAACTAATGGAGTGCACAATCGGTCAGCAAGAGACCAAAAGGGAGCCGAAAAAATGACACAATCAGCGAGTATATTATGTTTACTGTCGAAAATAAGCCTGTATTTTGAGAAACAGAGGAAAGGGCCGAGGTAGGGGATAACTCTGCTCCCGGAATGATGACAGACGAGCTTCTGGCATTTTCATCGGGGACGCACTTTCATAAGTTGCGCTGTTATTTCAGTACCGTCGTCATCGTTACACAAGATAAAGCGGACATGGGTGACGTTCCTATGATCTGAACATGGAGGTTCAGTTGCAGAGAGGAAGATCGTGGAACCAAACGTCCTACAGTCTACTGCCAATGGTAAGAAGACATGTTTACGGCTTGTTTTGTAGGCTACATCCAGAGGCTAGCCCCATGGAATAACAGCAGGTTTAAAATTATTTAAAAAGATAATGATAAGCCGCAAATAAATCTGGTCTGTGTGTTTGTTTATTGGACCAATTCATGTGGCACGAAATGTTTGTCGTGGCAACTGTCACAAACCAAGTGTTTAGGCTATTCGTTCGAATGTTGCTACAGTGTTAAGAATATAATGAGCGATGGTGGATCAGAAGATATCTATGTTTTATGTTGAAGTTATTTACTACTTTTGACGCTAAAACTGTCAGGCGGCATCAGTAGGTGCGGTCGCAGCTGACAGTCTGTTCGCACAAACAGATTCTCTAGCGGAAGTTACAGGACACTGATAATAACATACGACGCCACACCACCTTGTTGGTCGGTTGGCTATACAGCGGACGAAAACACCAAAGCACCTGACCTCCCGGGCGCGCTTGCCGCACGGGAACGAGCAAGTGTCGGCCGGTTAGGATCGCGGATAAGCAAAGTAGATCTAGACTAGGTTACGTATTTAACACATTAAACACATTTACATTAAAGTGATCAAGACACGGCCT
>NC_055979.1:29616723-29626723 GCF_018492685.1 Alosa sapidissima
CAAGCAAATTTGGCTGCCAGTGCATTTAGCAAATTTGTCTTGATTTTTAGATAGACATTTTAAAATAAGTCATCTTAAATCTTAAATATTCTTAAATTAAGTCAATATGATCTTTCAAGAGAGCGCTAGATAAGTCTCTTCATACTAAAAACAATAGCAAATAGATTTCATGAATTATAGTATTAGGAAGTGGTTTATAAAATATGTATCCTCACCCTAACTAATCATTAGTGCATATGTATGTAACAACTGTTAAAGGAACCGTATGTATCCATATGTATGTAACGTGTATCCCCTCCCCTTCCCCCCTGACTGGCAGAGCTGGCAACCCAGATGCCGAAACACTACTGACTTTGTGATTAGTAGATAGGTGGAGGGTGGCGCATCAGGCCAAAACACAACATGACAACATCAACATCAGTTGAGGGCTGCAACTTACAAATACTTTATTTATGAGAATTAACATAGGAGCAATGCTTTACAAATGATGAACAAAGCATTTTGTAATAGTTTGCAACTGGTTTATAATGGGAAAATGATTTCATTTATAAGTGGTTGTTTCATTATTTATTAAGCATAAATCATGTTCTTACAAACATATTTTTGGATAGACTTATTTACTATGAACAAACCATTTATAACTGTGTGAACAAATGCTTTACTGATGATAAATTATGTATGAACAATAAATTACTAATGATGAACAAACCATTAACTAATAAGTAACAAAGGCTTAATAATTGATGAATTGTGTGTAGTTATTATAACGTGTTACCAAGATTAATAACACTACAGATCTGGGGAAGGCATTTTAGCGTTGAGGGTACATAAGAGCACACACACACACACACACACACACACACACACACACCCACACACACACACAGGGTTTAGTGTACATAAGAGCACACACACACACACACAGCGTTGAGTGTACATAAGAGCACACACACACACAGCGTTGAGGGTACATAAGAGCACAGTGTCATCCATCAATCAGTATTTTGAACTTTTCCACAATCATTTAAGACAAACAGCACTTCTGCTGTCTGAGCAGCCCTTTATAGGCGATTACCGACCAGCAATGCTCTGACCAGCCCTCTATAGGCGATTACTGACCAGCACTCTATAGGCGATTACTGAGCAGCAATGCTCTGTGTTCAGGTGGGAACACTCAATTAATGGTTTCTGCCGAAACATGAACATGGTGTCACAGGTAAACACAAAGCACATGACAGAAAACAATACACAGACTGGCCAGCAGGGCGGCACAAAGTCATCAGGCCAGGCCAGATCCTGACACACACACACACACACACACACACACACACACACACACACCAGCAGGGCGGCACAAAGTCATCAGGCCAGGCCAGATCCTGACACACACACACACACACACACACACACACACACACCAGCAGGGCGGCACAAAGTCATCAGTCCAGGCCAGATCCTGACACATGGTTATCCACTGATCCAACCAAGCGGAGATATGAGCATGAGGGAGGATACTCTGAAGAGTGGCAGAAAGGCCTCAAATCCAGCTCTACAAAACCTGGACGTGACACCCTGGACGTGACACCCTGGACGTGACACCCTGTACGTGTGTGTGTGTGTGTGTGTTTATGTGTGCCTCAGGGTGTTCAGATCAGATTCAGCATGTGATTTCTGACGTGACACCCTGTTCACGTCATACCCACAAACACTTGATGCTGTAATCACTGCCAAAGGTGCTTCAAGCTAATCACCGACGTCTGAAGGTGGTTGCATATTCTTTAAACTCCATACAGTCAGCGGACCTATAGGGTAGATTTGCCTATTTGGCACTATACGGTGCCGTTTGAGTGTGTGTGTGTTTGAGTGTGTGTGTGTGTGTGTTTATGTGTGTGTGTGTGTGTGTGTGTGTGTGTGTTTATGTGTGCCTCAGGGTGTTCAGATCAGATTCAGCATGTGATTTCGGACGATTATCATCTGTTCCATCCCTCATGCAGTAAAGATAGACAGGCGGAGACACACACACACACACACACACACACTCACACACACACACACACACGTACACACACACACACACACGTACACACACACGTACACACACACACACACACACGTACACACACACACACACGTACACACACACACACATACACACACACACACACACGTACACACACACACACACACGTACACACACACACACGTACACACACACACACACACGTACACACACACACACACACACGTACACACACACACACACACACACACACACACACACACACACACACGTACACACACACACACACAGGGTACATTCTGTCTCCAGATCTTTTTCTGCAGGCCATCTCTCACTTCCTAAATGGCCTACATTGATAAAAAGGGACTTGGCAAGGCGGCCATTTTTAGCCTTCCCCATAGCCTCTTCCCCTGGGCCATAGGACGAGAGACCGAGCTCCGCTCAGCCTCCCACACACACACATACACACACACACGCTCAGCCTCCCCACCTGTAAGGAGCTGCGGAGGAGTTTGTAACACACACACACACACACACACATAATAATGCGCTAATGCAAGGTCATGAACACACAGTTATACATGTGCAGACAGGCTTTTTGTTAATTTATTTGTTTCGGTATTTAAACCTCTTTTCTCTCTCTCTCTCTTTCCCTTGGGTAATCAGTTTTTCTCACACACACACACACACACACACACACACACACACACTGTTGCTGTGAAATTGTGCATTCAGCTCAGCTGACTTTAGCTTGGTGTTTGTACAAGACTCTGCTGCCATCCAGATTCTGAGATCCGTATGTTTTGCCCAATGCGTGTGTTTGAGTGTGTGTGTGTGTGTGTTTATGTGTGCCCAATGCAGCCCTTCTCATCCGTCCCCAGTGAAACGGCTCACTGTGTTTGTGTGTGTGTGTGTGTGTGTGCGTGTGTGTGCCCAATGCAGCCCTTCTCATCCGTCCCCAGGGAAACGGATCACTGCTTATGAGCATGTGTGACATCCATTACTGTCACATCTATTTACCGCCTATTCTTATAGCCAATGTCCATGAGCTGTATAATGTATGGATTATCAGGTTACCAGTCAGCTGCTCTACTTAACATATGTGAAATTGTTCATAAATCTAACATTGCACCTCTACAAATGCAATCGGAAATAAGGTCTTAATCATTAATGGATTCTATATTTGTTGGACAGCTTTACTGCACATGTCCTCTACTGTCCATGACATGAGTTTAGTGTCCCTATTTAACCCCTTAAAGGTGTAGGTTTTTGAACGTTCTAAGTTCCGCAACATGAGGTTAGTGTCCCTATTTAAGGACCATGACCAGTGGACCTGTCGGTTCCGTTGGTTATGGAGCCTCGGTTATCTCCAAGAACGGTTCTTAGACTGAAGAGAGATGAGTTCCCTGTCCAGCTGGGGCCATTTCTTCTCCTCTCTTGTTTTGAGGGGTGAGAAGGACTTGGGGGAGTATTTATTGCGAATGATTGTCTGCTTTACTGATGTACAGGGAACTGACCCCTCTTACCGTACGTACACACCGCCGCCAACTTGAGCTTCCAAAGATTGAGGAAGTCATTCATTTTCAATGGAAGCCGGCTTCTCTCAGCTGCAAGAAGCCGCAAATCCGTGGGCGTCGCGTTTTGGGCGTCTTACAGTTTTTTTCAACTGCTTACACACTAAATCTTTGCTTGTCACACAATTTTCTAAACATGTCCTCCAAACATCATAACCCCACACCAAATCTGCAAAACCATACACTAATTCTCAGTGTTTGACTCAGTTTTCAATTGACTAAAACACATTTTGCAAAACACCACACACAATTTTCTACTTAACACACAAAAATCGAACAGGAAGTAACTTGATTTCATTTTTCAAACACAACCCATCAAAATGCCACACTAAATCACCAGTGCTTCACTCTTTCTCTTCACATGTGCAAACACTCTTTACTTTACTGAACACCATCCAATCATTGCCTTAGTGTAGGTCTATGAATAGATATACTCTCTATATAGGTATGGATCCTTTCAATCTGCTCCTAGAGGATTTCCGGTTGAAATATTCAGAACCAATGCAGATACTTTGAAAATGACAGTAATCGGACTTTAGATTACAGTAATGTTCTACAAAAAGTTGACTTTGTGTAAAATTTTTCTTTTTACTCTATTTTTGTTTGACCCCCCGTGGAGTTTTGAAAAATAGACACAGAGTTTTGAAAATGTGTGTAAACAATAGTAAAAAACTGTAAGTGACGTGAGCGTCAAGCAGAAAATTGAAAGTACAGTTTTTTACAATTGTTTACACACGTTTTTTCAAAACTCTGTGTCTATTTTTCAAAACTCCACACACAAAAACCCACAATTGCTCACACAAAATGCAAAATGCCTCAAATCTCCAGCAAAATGACACACTACATTCAAAATGTCAAAAACACTTGTTTAAATCAAACATTCGCCTCACATTACAAACACTTTTGTCATAATATGACATTTTGGATACATCATATAGACACTGTTGCTCAAAACGCTCTTCTATCTTTCATAGACTTTATGTATTTCCATACAAGAGTGAAAGTTACGGTACAGAGAGAAGTTGAAACACAGAATTATTGAAACCAATAATAGTGATTTTTCGCAAATACAGTATTTTACAGCAACAAGAACAAAGCAAAGCAAAATACAATGACCACCAGATGTACATGGAGTTCTGAAAAAGCTGATCTTGCCTAAGACGGAAATGACTGACTACTATCAAATTACTTTGCTTTTTCCAAAGAAAAGTGTGTGTGTGTGTGTTTAGAGAGGCACACATTCATAGGTCTATAGAAAAAATTATTGAGCTAATGGTACTGTAACTTGGGGAGACACAGAAAATATAGTAAAAAAGACAAGTTTTACTGTACATAAAGTCAAGGGCGTAGGTTTGGTCTCAGCTTTGGTAGGGACACATCCACAACTCCTGTTGTCACGATACCAACATTATTGTTTCAATACCAAGAGCAAGTGAAGAATCTCGATTTCGATACTATTGCGATTTTTTTAAATTTGATTTGGTTTGTGTGATTTGTGAGATCATTCACATCAGTGGCAATCATAGAATTTGATTGACCCTCCACACACACACACACACACATAGAAAGTGATGGTTGTCATAGGTTTCTTTTTAATATTTTGTAATTCATATAAACTATACATTTATATTGATAATTATTTATAGTATTTTATGATCTACATGATTACTAATAGCTAAACATGTTTAGTAATTTGATTACATCATATTGATATTTAAATTATTAGGCTACACTTGTCTATAGCATCACATTTGGTGTGTAAATCTAATTGAGTGCCTGTCACTTTAAGAGGAACGTGAATGCTGAAAAATAGTTTCGCAAGTGCAAGGATATGTGGATTCAATTCAGCATGTTTGCTATGTCATTAGATAAAATAAATGTTAAAAAAAACTAACAAGTCAAAGAAAATCTTTCTGGGATGAGATCATAGAACAGATAAGTGTCTCGCAATGTTCATTTCTATGGAGTATGGAAATGCACCAGTTTTATCTTTTATTTCTTTGCATTGTGCAGGCTATATTCACAAATATATTAGCCTACATAAACAGAATATAGAAACAGGAAAATGTCTCGGATGCATTGTTTATTGCGACTGCAAGATTGGTAGCCCAATTAGCCTAACAGTCAGTGATGGTGACTTATAGCCTATGTGACTGTCTGTGCGACACACCCTTATTCAACATGACTCCTAATTTTGGTTGAAAGATTACAGAAGCTAGCTTAGCTGTGACAATATCCTGGGTAATACCCTAACAGCTAATGCTATTTTACACAATAAAATACGAAAGCCTAAGCCTGGTCACCAGTTGCCAATTTGTATGGCTAATTATTTTGCCTAGACTGCAATGAAAAAGCTTTGTATTTTTGGGTGGCAAAGCTGATCTACAAACCACAAAAAGGGGCAAACATGTACATGCTGAAGGGCAAAGGGAATATCACAATGTTTTACTCTGGCCTTTTTTGGGATAGGCTATGTATTGGCAGACAGCCCTAACTTACCGTTGTCGTTGACACACCCGCTCGCTTGACTGCCGCTGCAAACAAGTACAGTAGCCTGTGCTTTGACACTCTCCGTGCGTGTAGGCCTACTGTAGCGTGCATGTCAGATAACCCTTCCCCCTCCCCCTCTGTTTTTCAGCAAATCATATGACGACGTTTCTTGTAGCCTACTGTTGTGCTGGCTGTCGGAATGATCAGCAGCACAAATAAGTTTGCTAAAATATTGGTGGGGACAATTTTGTCATCTTTAAATATTGATTAGGACTAGTCCTTAGCGTCCCACCCTAAATCTACGCCCATGCATAAAGTCGACTTTTTGTAGAACATTCCTTTCAAAGTATCTGCATTGGTTCTGAACATTTCAACCGTATTGGATTTCAATCCATACCTACATAGAGAGTACAGTATGTCTACTCATAGGCCTACACTAGGCCTACACAGGCAATGATTGGATGGTGTTCAGTAAAGTAATGAGTGTTTACACATGTGAAGAGAGAGAGTGAAGCACTGGTGATTTAGTGTGGCATTTTGATGGGTTGTGTTTGAAAAATGAAATCAAGTTACTTCCTGTTCGATTTTTGTGTGTTAAGTAGAAAATTGTGTGTGGTGTTTTGCAAAATGTGTTTTAGTCAATTGAAAACTGAGTCAAACACTGAGAATTAGTGTATGGTTTTGCAGATTTGGTGTGGGGTTATGATGTTTGGAGGACATGTTTAGAAAATTGTGTGACAAGCAAAGATTTAGTGTGTAAGCAGTTGAAAAAAACTGTAAGACGCCCAAAACGCGACGCCCACGGATTTGCGGCTTCTTGCAGCTGAGAGAAGCCGGCTTCCATTGAAAATGAATGACTTCCTCAATCTTTGGAAGCTCAAGTTGGCGGCGGTGTGTACGTACGGTAAGAGGGGTCAGTTCCCTGTACATCAGTAAAGCAGACAATCATTCGCAATAAATACTCCCCCAAGTCCTTCTCACCCCTCAAAACAAGAGAGAACCGTTCTTGGAGATAACCGAGGCTCCATAACCAACGGAACCGACAGGTCCACTGGTCATGGTCCTTAAATAGGGACACTAACCTCATGTTGCGGAACTTAGAACGTTCAAAAACCTACACCTTTAAGGGGTTAAATAGGGACACTAAACTCATGTCATGGACAGTAGAGGACATGTGCAGTAAAGCTGTCCAACAAAAAGCTGCCACGTCAGAGTGGCCAAAGCTTCCCTGGACTTTTTTGACAAGCGTTCTTGACAGGGCGACCCGAGATTCTTTGGAAGCTCAAGTCGGCGGCGGTGTGTACATACAGTTACAGTTAAGATGAGATTAGAACGCTCGTACAGTATATAACTCAATATTTTGTGTGATGGCTGTGATGATTTGAATGTTAAATATTTTTAATGTAGTTCTGGAAGTAGTCTGATTGAAAGTACTCTCTTTTCCTGTAGATCTCAGCTGACAACAGTCACTGCTACAGTCGCTTATGTTAGTTGTAGCAGGCATGGGGTCAGATTTGCATCAGCTCAGGAAAAGGACGGGACCGCGAGGCAGCTGGCCAGCCCAACCACAGGGCTGAACCACGGTGGCAAAGCTTCCTGCTGTGCTTAAGTAGTTCTTGGGATTTGTGTGTGTGTGTGTGTGTGTGTGTGTGTGTTTGCGCAGGACTGTGTGTGTATATATTGCATTTTTGCTTGATCGGTCACCAGTCTTCCACTGACCTCTCAAACCATTGAACACTTCCGCATTTCCTCCTCCTGTTTCTGCATGACTAAATTGAAGATAGTCTAATTAAAAGCCCCTAACCATGTCATTGTGCACACAGACACAACACACACACACACACACACAGAAGTAACTCCACCTCCTCACCTGATGGAAAGCAAAGTCATCATGAGCAGCTGTATTCCCCAGAGAGAGAGAGAGAGAGAGAGGTATTGTATTGTTTGACATCCTGCTTTGGCAATGCAAAGAAATATTTGTCATGCCAATAAAGCTACCTTGAATTGAATTGAATTGAGAGAGAGAGAGAGAGAGAGAGAGAGAAAAGGAAGAGAGAGAGAGAGAGAGAGAGAGAGAGAGAGAAGGAAGCAGATCTGTCTTCAGGCCAGGGGCTCTTAGCGGACCTGGGATGCGTCGACTTCCGGATCTTTCTTTGGCTGAGGCTTTTGGCCGGCCAAGTCTAGTGCCAGACACGTAGGCAGGCGTTACAGCTCACACACACTCACACACACACAGAAACACAGCACTTCACAATATGTGCCCATACACGCACAGACATGCAATTTGCTTATGGACACACACATATATATATATACAGACACAGCGCGTACACACACACACATGCACACACACCTGACGGACCATTTATCACTGTTTTTTTGGACCTGATTCCTCATAATGTGTGACTTTTTAAAAATGAGTCAACCAGTCAAATTCCCAGTGGATTGTTAGATTTCTTTTATGTGTGCAATCAGGCACCCCTCCAACACCTCGTTAGCTCTAATTAGCCAAATGAATGAATCATAGTGAAGATCTTTTTTGCTTTTGAATTTTGAATTGTTAGTAACTCCAAAAGTTAATTGTTGGGTATGTGTGTGTGTGTGTGTTTGTAAATATAAATAGTTTGCATACTAGATGCTGCATCCAAACTGATTTAGTGCACAGATACACATGCTGTGATCATAGTGGCTCACGCATTTGCCCCCTATGGAAGAAATAGCATGTGAGCAAATATGGCCAAACGTGAGCGTGTTTCTTCAGCACCTCTTTGAAGCAATTCTTCAGATATAGAAATAGGTCAATTACAGCGCCCCCTATAGATGGAATTTCACAGAACTTGGTGTGCATTCAGAAGATGTTGTAGTGATCGTACAAGTCCAATGTTGTGTGTGTTTGTGTGTGTGTGTGTGTTCGTGTGAGTGTGTTCGTGTGAGTGTGTTTGTGTGCGTGTGTTTGTGTGTGTGTGCAGAAGATGTTGTAGTGATCGTACAAGTCCAGTGTTGTGTGGTTCACACCTTCTCACCACACGGCATTAGCGATTGAAGTGTGTGTGTTTGTGTGTGTGCCTGATTTTTGCTTTCACTAGGTGGCAGTACACCACACATGAGCACTTATGGGCTTGGTTGATATGCCTCCTCGAGAACAACATGCCTCAAACATTACATAATCTTGAGTGCTATATGTGTGTGTGTGTGTGTGTGTGTGTGTGTGTGTGTGTGTGTGTGTGGATTCTTCCTACCTACAGGACTCTCTAGGTAGGAGTGTCCCACAGGAAGCAAACGCTTTTATTCCTTAGTGACGCTACATGCCCACCAACTTTCATGTGCCGCTGTCTTCCAGGGTCCCGGGAATCACTGACCAAAATCACTGACCAAAATCACTGACCAAAACTGCTGGAAAAAAGCAGGAAAAACAGAAAAAAAGAAACTGTGACAAATCCTACAGCGTGCACTAGCAGTGGTCAAATCCTACAGCGTGCGCTAGCAGTGGTCAAATCCTACACTACAGCGTGCGCTAGCAGTGGTGGTCAAATCCTACACTACAGCGTGCGCTAGCAGTGGTCAACTAGCAGTGGTCAAATCCTATACTACAGCGTGCGCTAGCAGTGGTCAAATCCTACACTACAGCGTGCGCTAGCAGTGGTCAAATCCTATACTACAGCGTGCGCTAGCAGTGGTCAAATCCTACACTACAGCGTGCGCTAGCAGTGGTCAACTAGCAGTGGTCAAATCCTATACTACAGCGTGCGCTAGCAGTGGTCAAATCCTATACTACAGCGTGCGCTAGCAGTGGTCAAATCCTGTACTACAGCGTGCGCTAGCAGTGGTCAAATCCTACACTACAGCGTGCGCTAGCAGTGGTCAAATCCTACACTACAGCGTGCGCTAGCAGTGGTCAAATCCTATACTACAGCGT
>NC_055979.1:29629223-29641723 GCF_018492685.1 Alosa sapidissima
TGTAAAAGACTCACCAAGTTACATCAGCCTGTTGTGTGTGTGTGTGTGTGTGTGTGTAAAAGACTCACCAAGTTACATCAGCCTGTTGATTTGGATCACCTGCCCTTTGGCCTAGAGTAAGTGGAGTCTTCAGTTTAGATTCTTTGTCTTGTCTTTCAGTTTAGATTCTTGAACATTCTGTTATGGAAGTTTAGTGTGTGTGTGTGTGTGTGTGTGTGTATCTCAAGTACTCTGCTGAACTTCTGTATGCGATGGCAGGCTCTCTCTTCTGCTAGTGACACAGAATGGAACAGTAACTTATTACTGATTGATAACTATTCTTGGACTAAACTCTTAGTCATCTTTGCCACTGTGTTGCAATAGCTTGTAAAACCTTAGTCATGCTTACATGCTATGAGTGTTTGCGTGTGTGTGTGTGTGTGTGTGTGTGTGTGTTCTCTACCAGACAGACAGGTTGGATAGAGAGGCTTTGGTAACACTCCATAATAAGGTGCCATAAGAAATAGCAAACTAGTAATTACCTAACCCTTTGTTAATTGTTACTAACATATCTATTTGGCACAAGTTAATAGTTTTTTAATCATTAATTAAATATTAGTTGTTTGCATAAAATCTGTATGTTAATGTTTTAGCAAATCTATTAACTAATATTGTATTAATATGTGTTAAGTTAATAGTTAACTAAATGTCTTTTTGGCACTAATTAACAGTTATTTCTTGCATCATTTAAATGTTAAATGTTTATTTGCAAACTATATGTTAATAGAAAAGTTAATGACCTATTATTATTTAACTAATTGTTATTAAACTGTGCTTCTGCCTATCCCAATATGAACTGCTCTCCATAGGACCCTTACAATAGATAGATAGATAGATAAATACTTTATTAATCCCAAAGGGGAAATTCAAGAAAAAAAAACACGGAGCTACCTTGACATGCTGCCACTGTTGTCGGCGCCGGAACCGCTTGCAATAAAGTTGGTTAAGCTTAATTAATATATTAGTATATAGCTATAAGCGTGGGGCCCCTTATAATAAAGTTGGTTAAGCTTAATTAATATATTAGTAATATATAACTATCAGTATGGGGGACCCTTATAATAAAGTTGGTTAAGCTTAATTAATATCTTAATAGTATATAGCTATCCGTGTGGAGCCCCTTATAATAAAGTTGGTTAAGCTTAATTAATATATTAGTAATATATAACTATCAGTATGGGGGACCCTTATAATAAAGTTGGTTAAGCTTTATTAATATATTAGTAATATATAACTAGTCAGACGGTGAAGGGACTGAGACCAAAACTGGCTTATCACATTTATTCCTTTAGGAAAAGTTAAAACAAAACAACAAGTAGTTGAATGGGCTATATTGCATGCATCATTCCTACACCATCACTGTCAGTCCTACTAGCAAGGGAGACATGCGACATGGAATGTTCAGGTGCACAGAACGACAGTTAATTAATATTCTGAGACTCACTAAACACTCACAGATGTAGACCATACGGAGGTAATGCATAAACATAATGCTAAACTAAATGTACATTCATTTCCTGCTAGACTGAGAGTTTACAGCTAGTCACGTTAGACTCAGTGTGTATGAACTCGTGGTCATAATGAAAACGTTAATAAACGTTCTCTAAGTTGCTAGAATTGCACCCAAATCTTAACAATACATGTAAAGTAACATAATACAGGTGGTATATCAAAGTTTTCAACTTAAACAACATTTTACAGTTACAAAATTAAAACAAAGTGGGGAGTGCTTTATACAGTCAACCTACGCAATGCAAAGCATACCGCTTCTGATCGGCTATGGCAACAATATAAGGACAAAACGCAGCAGAGCTGCAGTATAGCGTTTCTCTAAAGGGGGCTCCAAAACACCAATATTTCTAACTCTGTTACACCCCCTTCCCCTGAATTTCACCAAATTCAAGCAGCAACCAAATAGTACTTCCAAAGGCAAAGAGTACACTACTTTCAAACACTAGACAGAGTCACCAATTACAGGACAGCCAACCACAGAGGTATCCAATAAGGATGAAGTGGAAGAAGAGGAGCGCAAACTCTCACACAACCAACCACTGGCAGTAGGGTGCCTTATACACCCCACAAGACCATAAAGCCATAAACCATAAATTCCATAAATTCTCCACAAAGCTAATCAGAAAAGCTAGATAAATAATAATATGTCATTAACTTTTATATTAGCATATAGTTTGTAAATAAACATTTAACATTTAAATGATGTAAGAAATAACTGTTAATTATTGCCAAAAATATATTTAGTTAACTATTAACATATATTAATACAATATTAGTTAATAGATTTGTTAAAACATTAACATACAGATTTTATGCAAACAACTAATATTTAATTAATGATGAAAAAACTATTAACTTGTGCCAAATAGATATTTTAGTAACAATTAACAAATATTAACAAAGGGTTAGGTAATTACTAGTTTGCTATTTATTATGGCACCTTTTTTTGGAGTGTTACCGAGGCTTTCATCACCGGAGTATTAGGCTTCTTGTAAACAGAAGGTGATTGGCCGATACTGGCAATAACGCAATATCGGATTGGTTGTTATTTTCTGTGAAGGCACATCAGCAATAAGGCAATATCGGATTGGTTGTTATCTTCTGTGAAGGCACATCAGCAATTAGGCAATATCGGATTGGTTGTTATTTTCTGTGAAGGCACATCAGCAATAAGGCAATATCGGATTGGTTGTTATTTTTTTGTGAAGGCACATCAGCAATAAGGCAATATCGGATTGGTTATTTTCTGTGAAGGCACATCAGCAACTATGTCAGTTTCCACTGGCCACTATCTATGAGCTGATTGGCTTATAGGCCCACATCTCATCTGATTGGCTTATAGGCCCACATCTCATCTGATTGGTTACCCTCTTACAGTCCCGTTTGAGGCAGTTCGCAAGGGCTGACACCTCACAATGCCACGTCACCATAGCAACATCCCAGGGGTCAGCCACTGGTGAAACAGGCATGAGTCATTTTGTAATAAACTTCAGGAGAACGAAAGAGTGTGAGAAAAAAGAGAGAGAGAGAGAGAGAGGGAGAGAGAGAGAGAGGGGGAGAGAGAGGGAGAGAGAGAGAGAGAGGGAGAGGGGGAGAGAGAGGGAGTATGAATTGTGTGCTCTCCAGATGAACTGAATGTAAGAGTGTTGAGTTAAATGAAGGAGAAGCTAAACAGAAAAAGCCCTCAGTGCAAACTGTGCGGTGCATGTGTGAGAGAGACGGAGACTGTGAGAAAGAAACAGTTAAACAGAGAGAGAGGCAGAGAAGAAGAAGGGACAGAGGGAAAGAGTGAGAGAACAAGAAGGCATCATATAAAAAAAACTGAACCCAGAGTGTACCAGCACAGATCAGGCTGGATGACTGACTCTCTGTCTCTCTCTCCCTCCCTCTCTCCCTCTCTCTCTTTCTCTCTCTCTCCCTCCCTCTCTCTCTCTTTCTCTCTCTCTCTCTCTGTAGGTCATATGTTAGCCCTGGCCTGTGGTCTCTCCTTGACCTGCCACAGAGTTCCACTTCCCTTCCTCCCATCACCGTGGGAGACCCGGCTTGATTGACAGCTTTAAAGAGTGCAGCCACCTATGGCTGGGGTGGTAGTGACGGCCATGACAGCAGCACTTGCTACACACCTGGATGAGCAACGAAGAAGATGAGGTTTGTTAGTCATCTCTCACTCCGTGTATCTATACATCTATACATCTATATATGTATCTATATATGTATCTATCTATCTATCTATCTATCTATCTATCTATCTATCGATATATCTAGTATTCTATCTATCTATCTATCTATTGTTCTATTGATATATCTAGCATTCTATCTATCTATCTATCTATGTATCTATGTATCTATCTATCTATCTATCTATCGATATATCTAGTATTCTATCTATCTATCTATCTATCGTTCTATTGATATATCTAGCATTCTATCTATCTATCTATCTATCTATCTATCTATCTATCGTTCTATTGATATATCTAGCATATTATCTATCTATCTATCTATCTATCTATATATCGATATATCAAGCATTCTATCTATCTATCTATCTATCTATTGATCTATCTATCTATCTATCTATCTATCTATCTATCATTCTATCTCTGTCAGTTTTGTGTTGGAGTATCAGATGAGCTGAAGTAATGTCTTTCGCTTTGCTGCTTGAAGTTGGTCAGTGAAATGTTTGCTCTTTGTCTTTTTCCCCACTGCTCCTGTTGAGATGAAAAAGAAACAGAGAGACTTTTGGGATGAATGAGTCCATTACAGTTTTTTTCAGTCGCTTTGGTGCTTTTCTCAGATCAGAATGAAAATTCTCATAACTATTAGTTCAACCTCCACAACATTTAGTCATTTGTGCACATCATAGTAGCAATTTCTCCTTCCTCTGAACAAACCGAAATGCTTTTGGACATGTATCAGTTGCTTTGTCATGTCAGTCAAAATGAACTATACTTATGGATGCTGAATAGTCGTTTCCAATAAAACTAATAGTCTTCATTTCATTGCTTGAATCATTACATACAAAATTGGTGAACTAGTTATCAAATTCTGTCACAATGCTGTAGAATTGCAAAGAGCATATACAGTAAAACTGTGAAATGTACACATTCAGTGTCTTGTAGCCTACTCACTTACTCCCCTAACTACAGCAATTTCTAACTTTACTGTAGTTTTCAAATGGCTGTACAAGTAGTGTATAGTGCTGTCTTGAGCATGTTCGGCTAGTGTCACCGAGTTCTGACCTTTTTTCGCATGGGAAAACACTGAGAGAAGAAACTGCCATAATGAAAACATGACAAAGCCATTTGACTATCTTGTTCATAAACGATGGTGTCAAGACTTCTCATTTTGATGACACTGGCAGTTTCATTGACATAAATACTTGCTTTTGAGGAATGGACTGTCCATTTTGAGCAAGTGACGTGCTTTTGCAGGTTATCCACTAGGTTTTGCCGTTTGCACTAACTGTTTTGAGAAATGCACTAACTGCTGTGCAAATGTTACAGTTTTTCTCGATTGCTTTTACCTGCTTAAGCAAACTAGAACCCACTTGGTCTTCATGACTACTTTCTTTGCACAGCAGAAGTCATCTCTTGCGAATGTGTTCACACATTTTCATTGGGTTCACACATTTCTCACACCCTTTTGCAAAACAGTTAACACAGGTGTCATTCAAAAGCCCCAAACTCTATTGGTTTTCCCATGCTAAACAAAAGGAAAACATCTTTTCACAGGTGGTATAGATTCCTTGCATAAGTCTGAATTTCTGGTACACCTGTGTGAAACTCCTTTGCACAATTCTTCAATCAGCAATCATTCATTCTACATAAGAGATGTCTGTTCTGTGTTGCTATTTGCAAGTATGGATCTAATGCACATTTAGACAAAGTACTGTATTGCATGTTTGGTGGAGAAAACAGTACAAAAGGTCTTTACTGTATGTCTATTTCGATGAAAGTTGTAGTTCAATGAAATTTACAGTATCTTGCTAGGTGTTTGCTGTATGTCTTACATGTCAATGACAGTTACATCTTGGGAGGAATGAATAATTTGTTTTTTTATTCAGTACATTTTGTCTTTTCAGAGTTTTTTTCTGATACCAGAAAAATGAGAAAGTAAAGAAAGAGACATAGCAAAAATGCTCATTTTGAGAACTATATTTTGCATTTTATTACCCAGTGTGTAATGATTGATTAAAGAGTGTTTTTGAATTGGCAACAAGTTGTAGTGTTTGAAGGCAAGATTTGCTTTTGCTGCATGTTTTAAGTGTTTTGAGACAGTAACAGCCTTTTGCAAGCAAAATGTGTCATTTTGTCCAGAGTGCTTTTGTTCAGACACAGGTGTTAACTGTTTTGAGAATGTGATGTCAGAGTTGACACAGGTATCAAAACGATCGAGAAAAACTGTAATAGTGATGTGAGAAAAGCACCAAAGCGACTGAGAAAAACTGTAAAGTGATCCATTACTGTAAACAGCCATACACTAATTATTTCATTGTTTAATTGGTTTGTTTGGTCGATTTATTTGCTGGGTGATTGGCGGAACTGGTTTATTGGTTGTGTGGTTGGCTGCTTGATTAGTCAAGTAAGTCACTCACTCACTGAAGTAAGTAAATGTGGATGAGGCTAGTAAAGCTTATTATTATTATTATTATTATGATAAGACAGTGGATGAGAGCTTATTATTATTATGATAAGAGAGTGGATGAGAGCTTATTATTATTATGAGAGTTTATTATTATTATGAGAGTTTATTATTATTATGATAAGACAGTGGATGAGAGCTTATTATTATTATGATAAGACAGTGGATGAGAGTTTATTATTATTATTATGATAAGACAGTGGATGAGAGCTTATTATTATTATGATAAGACAGTGGATGAGAGTTTGGCTAAACAAGGAGTGAAGAAAGAATCTGATAGAACAAATGAAAGAGTGTTAAGATGTGGTATGGTGGTAGCGTATTGGCTAAGGAGCTGGGCTAGCATCCAGTAGTAGCGTAGTGGCTAAGAAGCTGGGCTAGCATGCAGTAGTAGCATAGTGGCTAAGGAGCTGGGCTAGCATGGAGTAGGTAGTACACGTACACGGACGAATCGTTTGTTTCCGGTGGAGCTAGGTGTGTTTGAACCTGCCGCTATTGTTATAATAATAAATAATAATAATAAGCTTATTTTATATAGCGCCTTTCTCAAACCCAAGGTTGCTTTACATAATAGAAGGAAAACACAACAACAGCAATAATAATACAACAAAGACAAGCTATGTGTATAGAGCTAGCCTATGTGTTGGGTGTGGAGGAGAAGTGATCATTACTGTAAACAAAAAGGTCTTGAAATGTGCTTTGAAGAGAGGGACAGTCACAAAAGAGAAGGACAGTCACAAAAGAGGTTGGGGGAGGGAGTTCCAGAGTTTGGGGGCCAAGGCACTGAAGGACCTGCCACCCAGGGTGGAGAGTCTGGAGTGGGGGATAGCCAAGAGGTTTTGGTCAGAGGATCTGAGTGAGCGGGAAGGAGTCAGGAGGTCGCAGATGTAGGGGGGAGCAAGGTTGTGGAGGGCTTTGAAGGTGAGCAGTAGTACTTTGTATTTAATCCGGAATGGAACTGGTAGCTAGTGGAGTTGATGGAGAATGGGGGTGATGTGTGCTGATCGTCTGGTATGGGTGAGGAGCCTGGCTGCAGAGTTCAAAGTCAAAGTCAAAGAGTTTTGAATATATTGTAGTCTTTGAAGGGTTTTAGTGGGGAGACCAAGGAAAAGTGAGTTGCAGTAATCTAGACTGGACATGATGAAGGAGTGGACCAAAGTCTGTGCATCACTAGCAGAGAGGAAGGGTCGGAGGCGTGCAATGTTGTGGAGGTGAAAGAAGGCAGTCTTAGTGAGTGATTTGATATGAGGATCAAAGCTGAGGGTGGAGTCAAGTTGAATGCCAAGGTTTTTGATAACAGGGGTGGAGTGGACAGGTGAGCCATCGATGTTGAGAGTGAGACTGTGAGGTTTGGAGAGCATGCTTTTTGGGCCAATCAGCAGAATTGCTGTTCTATCTGTGTTGAGTTTCAGAAAATTGTTTTGCATCCATAATTGGAAGTCAGAAAGGCAGTCAGGGAGCGTGGTGGGGGGGGGTCAGAGGAAATTAAGACCGTGGCTGAATAATCTGGCCAAGAGGGAGGATGCGTATGAGAAAGAGGAGGGACCCAAATACAGAACCCTGGGGGACACCATGAGTGACAGGGGACCAGGTGTGTAGTGGGTGTTGGACGCGGGGGAACGCCACCCCCCCACTTCTTGGAGCATTGTTTTGAGCATTTTAATAAGCATTTATTAATATAACAAGTGTTGTTACCAGTGGTAACAACGCATCACGCAAACGTCTCCAATTAGGCCTCTTTGTCATAAAATTCAAGAATGACCGTCATGCTGTAGCACTCCACCATGCGTAAAGACATTAAAAACTGCACAGCTCGTCATTCCGCGTTACCCGAAAGTAGCTAGAAAGTGGCTAGAAAACCATAGATTATACAACTGCCTGTATCCGAATCTAGCAAGCATCTTCATGGCCCACTGTTGCAATTCCTTCGTTTGTGTTTTGCAGAAAGCAGGTAGGCTAATCCAGTGGTCAAAATGACACGATAAGCATGTGTGAGTAATACGAGTGATGTTTAATGAGGGAGCTCCAATATAAGGTTTTACCATAAGTAATGACCCAACGGTGAACCTGAACAACTTTAGGAAAAACTTATGATTGGTGCAGCTACTTCATCCAAACAAAAACTTTTCAAATAACTGGCACTTGCCTGCCCAGTGTTCTTTCTGTTATTTTTTTTGTTTTATTGACTGTGCACCTCTGCATTTTAATCATTCTCAATGACATTCATATGACGCCCCCTCAAATTGTGTTACGCTGACCACACAGCGTGTTGAATGCGTGTGAATCCTGCTTGTGCTATTGTTATTGCTATGGTTTACGTGTGGCAATTAATGAAGCCATGCCGCGGCATGTTATGCGTAAAGGAGATTAGACTACGCTAGATTACATAGGCTACTCTACATTATGATTTGTCTGTTTATTGTATGATACAACAAAAGTAAAAGCTACAGACTATATTCATAGACTTTAGTGGAAAAGTGTAGTTTGGGTGAAGACATTATATGCTACATTTTGAAGCTAATCCATATAATTTAATTGTTTTTTTGAATTCGATTTCATGTTCACGAAAGCTGGTAATTTTGGCCTTGGCCTTACGCACCGATGTATGTGGAGGTGCGTGACAGTTTTTGCAATGATGTCATTAAAATAGTGTCCCCCCACTTTAAAAATCCCCACTACACCACTGCAGGGGACATGGGAGACTGATGTGGACCAAGTGTGACAAACTGCTTAAAAAAAAAAAAAAAAAACTGCTTAACTGCTTGTTATTATGTGTCATTATGTAATTAGTGTCTACACGGACCCGGTTGGGTGTTGCACCTAGTAAATCAGCATGTTACGATAAAGAAGGATTTATGCGAGTTAAAATTTTTATTATTGGGCAAACAAGATATTGAGTGTCGGAGTAAAAATGTCACATGCAGCCATGCTTAAATTCTGCTCACTTCACATTTATTATATTATTATATTATCTGTAGGCCTATTCATTATTGAATGCTTACCTGGAATTATGTTTTTCCCTATCCTATTTTTAAAGCAGGCCTACCTGCAGGCATGTAATTGGGCTACAGGAATAGCATGTTTGAACGGGCACTGCACTAATTCTTAAAACACTAAGAGCAAAACGGTCTTACAGTTCAGCACAACACCAATGCTCACTTGCAAAAGCTCATATCTCTCCCAAAACCATTCGCTCGCTTCAAAACTAAATTCCTTTCCCATATAAAGAGTCAGTGCCACGAAAGTTGCAAAGATCCTTCTCAATTGCTTTGGCTTACAGTATTTCTTGAAACAGTTCAAGAAACGTTCTCTTTGCCAAAATAACCTGGATGGTTCAGCACAACACGATGAAAATAAGACAATCAGCTATAAAACTGAAAACAGCATCTCTTATTTCTGAAAGTGCAAATGACATAGAAAAATGATTTTAAAAATCCACTTAAGCAAGACCTTCAACATCCGTGTTTAGTTGTATATGGAAGGGTCTACTATTTGCCTCAATATTTTTCAGTGTGTGTACAGTAATAATCTACTAACTGTAAAATATCACACTGTTTTGTCTTCTTTTAAAAAAACAAAATTGCTCCTTTCATTTCATAAACAGACTACAACTAGAAGTCACGTGACTTTGCCCTTCGACTTTAACTCACCGTAGCATGGTTTGTTTATTAGCCTGGTTAGCGTTGACACTTTCTTTTACCGTCTATGCACTTAAAGGAGAATTCCGGTGTGATATTGACCTAAAGTGTATTGAAACATGATACCGAGTGTGAACGTATGTCTCATAGCCCATCTCGACTTGTCCCCTGCACTCCAAAATCTGGCGCTAGTTAGCCGATGCTACCAACAACTTTTTCAGTAGTGGTGCTTCGGCATCGGGCTAGCCATGCAAATAAATCACTGTTTTACACCCATTTATGAGGCTCAATGTATCTCCACACTTCATTGGTAGACTTCCTAGGGCCCTGACATTTAAAACGAGACATTGAGAACTTTGAAAAAGCACTGGTAGTTTACTTACAAGACGATTTATACAGACAGTATCTTCACGAAGTTTAACGTTTGCAGCCATCTTGAATTTAGTCACGATAAGTCGAGGAACGAGTAAGAATGAACAGGTATGATAAGGGATCAGATTCCAAAAATAATTCAGTGGAAATGCATGGATTCCAGTTTCTTCCAGTAGCAGCAACTGGAATCCATGCATTTCCACTGAATTATTTTTGGAATCTGATCCCTTATCATACCTGTTCATTCTTACTCTTTGCTCGACTTATCGTGACTAAATTCAAGATGGCTGCAAACGCTAAACTTCGTGAAGATACTGTCTGTATAAATCGTCTTGTAAGTAAACTACCAGTGCTTTTTCAAAGTTCTCAATGTCTCGTTTTAAATGTCAGGGCCCTCGGAAGTCTACCAATGAAGTGTGGAGATACATTGAGCCTCGTAAATGGGTGTAAAACAGTGATTTATTTGCATGGCTAGCCCGATGCCGAAGCACCACTATTGAAAAAGATGTTGGTAGCATCGGCTAACTAGCGCCAGATTTTGGAGTGCAGGGGACAAGCCGAGATGGGCTATGAGACATACGTTCACACTCGGTATCATGTTTCGATACACTTTAGGTCAATATCACACCGGAATTCTCCTTTAACACTACCAGCTCCTCATGTGAGAAGTTACAAGTTACCCTGACATAAAGGTAATTACCGCGCGATTTACATAGCTTTCTGTCATTACGAAATCATTTAATTTAAGCCATAGGTTTTGGCCCTATTTGTATGTGTATCCAAAGGCTGGTGAAGCGCAGGGGAAGTGTTTTTTTTTTTCAGTTTCAGTGATTGGTAGCCTATCTGGGTGATGGCTTCGAATATGTGTAGCATGTTCGATATATTTCCACTCACATACCCAACATCTGCTGAACAACGCTGACACACAGTTTCATCTTATCCACCACTCTCTCGCCTGTACCACTGTAACTGAAGTTCTCAAACTTGCGATCTTAAAGAGATCAGCGGATCCTCTAACTCTTGTGGGTCGCCACCACTCACTTACTGCTGCTATCTCTGACTGACGACCTGACAAAAAAATAACATAGGCGCCAATCAGAGCTTCAGAGCTAAGGCGAGGCTACAGATTAGCGTTAGTCAAGTCAAGTTTATTTATATTCACCCCTTGCAAGTGACGTCACGTTTTGTTCGCGCCACAGCAAAATAGCCTTGTTATGTGGACGGCAAGAACACGAATCAAATCAATGGGTTGTAATGGGACATATCGCACAGCTAGGAGATTATAGTGAGATTTAACCGTAGTAATGCCCTTCCACGACTGTTGGCTTATTGTTTGGAATACAACAACATCCCATGTTCTTGCATAGATATATTTTGGTTTGTTTTCTTTGTGTTTCGGGAGTATTTCAACCACAATTGCATGCTTATCTCCTCAGTGTATGAAGCACAGCAGCGGTTGCTATAGCAACCATAGACTCTGAACAGGACGGCAGATAGCACTTAGGCAAAGTCTTTGGCAAGATCTGAATGTAAACAGATAATACCGTTCAAGTTTTTTTAAAATGTCCTATTTCTTTCAATTCTTTAACTTAAGATGTAAGAAGTAAGTTTATTCGCTGGGCAACGTACAAACTGACGAGTTACATTAGCCCTAGCACTATGAGCTACGCTAAACGTTAGCTAGAATAGCTAGCTTCTAAGTGTGGCAGCTAGTTATTATTTACAAGGATACAAGGATACAAGGAAGTTTATTGTCACATGCATATAGTTACTGGAAGTAAGAAATGCAGTGAAATTATGTCTGGTGTCAGCCTATTTGTGCATTAATGGGGGGGGGGGGGGGTAAAGAGTGCAGTAGAAGAGGGGTTTAGTAGATTAAGTGGCAAGGGCTGCATAAAAAAGGTGGGGGAGGATTGGAATTGGGTGGGGGGCACCAACAAGGAGCACCCAACCAATTTCATGTTCTGATATGACATTCTTAACATTTTGACTATGTTACAACTGATAAAAGCAAGACAAATAAAGTAACCAAATCGCTTTGCAATATTTTAGTCCAGAAATACTTATGGGTGTTCATTTACCATAATGTTAATTACAGTAGCCTAACGTAACGTTATCTCCCCTTGCTGTTACCACCAGTTTTAATAACTTTACATTTGCGATCATGACCCATTTCATCTAACAACACCACTGGCATCTTCTTTGACTATCAGACCCCAAACAGCAATACATTGAACTACAAAGATGTTATAGTAATGGTGTTCAGTTCATCATAATCTTTATGACATAATGTAA
>NC_055979.1:29646723-29649874 GCF_018492685.1 Alosa sapidissima
GTGCAGGTTGGCAGCCCGTGGGGGGGGCGGTGTGAGAGAGAGAGGACTGAGGGCCAGATGTACTAACGCTTTTGCGCCCACTTCAGGCGTATTTGTTTCGCAATGTGCGTGTAAAATCATTGCGAGGTATGTACAAACAGGCCGCAATGATGTAAAAGCGCAAACTGCCTGTCGCGGGAGCTGAAAGTGGCAGATTGCGATTGTCATGTCATGCATATGCATTCATGGGAGGATCAAGGGGAAAGTGGGAGTTTAGCGTAAAAAGATGGGAGGGGAAGAGTAAAGAGCGCCTAGTTATGTATTCCGCGGTATGTACAAAGACTGCTCCTGAAAGCGCACGTCTATTCTGCGCCTAAATACTTCCGCCTTGTAAAAGCAGGTGTTAATCCACATTGCAGTTCAATGCTTCAATAAGAGAACCTTTCAAAGACAACAGAATCGCTATTTAGAACATCAGTTTTTGTGGTGAAAGTATTTGTACTACCAAAAGCAACCTTAACTTTCGTTGGCCTTTCGCATGTCTTACTTTCACTTTCACGTCATTCACTTAAACTTTCCTACTTGCTAGATTTAACCAATCTTCCATAGCCTACGTGCACAAGTAGTTTGAGTAGAACTACTGATCTTCATTATCTCCCTGCTTGTTGACATCTTATCATGTATGGTATTATTTCATGATCACTAAACGTTTGATTCTTTTTAATGTTGTCATCAGTTAACTTCATTCAACTGCGCTTGTAGGCGCTGCCATTCAGTTGTGGACGTTCGTAAATTGCGTTTATGGGCGGAGAAGGGCAGAGAAAGGCGCAGTTTACACTAAGGATTGAACGATTGATAAATACGACGGAAACTTGGGTCTGACAGCGCTCGCAATCTGCGGTGTGTCCATGGCGCTGATAACGCTAAGTTCGCAAATGTACGTACATCTGGCCCTGAGTGTGTGTGAGTGTGTGTGTGTGTGTGTGTGTGTTTGTGTGTGTTTGTGTGTTTGTGTGTGTGTGTGTGTGTGTGTGAGTAAGGGCCTGTCCACACGGAGACGCTTTTTAGGTTAAATGCAGAGGTTTTGCTTCGTCTTGGCCGAGCGTCCAAACGAATCCTGCCCGAAACCGCACTTTTCTGAAACCTGGTCCCAGAGTGGAGAAATCTGAAACCGTAGCCCGTTTGAGTTCGTTTAGACAGCGAAACCGCACATCCTGCTTGCGTATCGATGATGTCATCGCCACACCTCAGCTGCCCTGGACTTGCACTTATAGTATTGCCTAACAATACTAGTTTTCATACAGGACATTACCTACGATTACACTCCGTTAAGATAAATATCACAACTGGTGCTGCACAGCGCTGATAGCTTATGACTTGGTGGACTGAACACTGTTTTTCCCGGTGTTTTTTTATGCATTCTAGCTACTGTCAGTGACGCGAGAGAACTTAAGTTATTAGGAAAGTGCGGTGTAAGTTTAGGCTACATTAATTTGTGCGTAGTGCCAGTGTCATTCATTTATTTTACATGTCTTACAACATATATACATGCATTCACAGTCGAGTGAAATCAGATATAAGCATACAAAGACGCTTAGAACTCATGTTAAGCCGATGGTAGCACACTGAATGCGAATGCACGATTTGATGCAGGCAAAAGTATTGACTGTTACTAACGAAGGTTTTACAGCAATATTATAAATGTGGCGACAGAATAGCCTAGAACTTGGGTAAGCCTTGCGTTTAGTAGCCTAATTGCGGTGATAGCCAAAACTAATGTGAATCACGGAAAGTAAAGGTGATTAGTAGGCCTACCTGTGTTAGCCAAATAAAGGACGGGACTGCACCCTTCACAAACCGTAAAATAAAGTTTATTATTTTTACAGTTGACTACAGTTGACAGTTCACCATCAGTCCACACAAACAATTCTGGTTTCCTTGCACTAGCCATTTCGCCGTAGCCTATTCTGTCTGTTTTTAAAGCGCACGTTTTGCAAGTTTTGGTGAATTTCTGTAAAGACACAGTGCCACCTATAGGCCTGGGGTATGAAGTAACGTGGTGAGATGGATCCGTTTGGACGCAAATATTCTTGATACGGTTCCAGGGAAGACGGAGGAAAAAAAGATCGGTTTGGTACGTGTGGACTAGGCCTAAGAGAGAGAGGACTGAGTGTGTGTGAGTGTGTGTGTGTGTGTGTGTGTGTGTGTGTGTGAGTGAGAGAGAGACGACTGAGTGTGTGTGAGTGTGTGTGTGTGTGTGTGTGTGTGTGTGTGTGAGTGAGAGAGAGAGGACTGAGTGTGTGTGTGTGTGTGTGTGTGTGTGTGTGTGTGTGTGTTTGTGTGTGTATGTTAGGTGTGTGTATCATCTTCACCTTTTACTTCCCTTTGCTTTCTCTCTTCTACTTCCCTTCTCTTATGCTGTCTATTCTCTCTCTCTCTCTTATGCTGTCTATTCTCTCTCTCTCTCTTATGCTGTCTATTCTCTCTCTTCTCTCTCTCTTATTCTGTCTATTCTCTCTCTCTTATTCTCTCTATTCTCTCTCTCTCTGGTATTCAATTTCTTTTTATTTTTACTGTTGATGTTTTTATTGTATCCTTGCAACACATGTGTGTTTGTGTGTTTGTGTGTGTGTGTGTGTGTGTGTGTGTGTGTGTGTGTGTCTGTCTCTGTCTCTGTGTGTGTGTTTGTTTGGATGGGTTGTGAAAGACAGATGAATCAAAATCACTTAGATGGTAGGATGTTCACAAGCAGAAAGCACACACACGCACACACACCACGCGCACGCGCAACACGCAAACACACACACACGCACACACACACACACAAACACACACACACACAACACACACACACACACACACACACACACACACATGCATGCATACCACATGAAAGGAATTACAAGCACTACAAGACACTACAAGAAGTTAGTCCTCCACTAGTTTTAAGGGTGATTAAGCTAGTATGTATGTATGTATGTGTGTGTGTGTGTGTGTGTGTGTGTGTTGCATTCATGTGTGACTGTGTACACATTAATTTGTGTGTGGGTGTGTATGACACGGTAGATTATGAATCATATCCTAGTTTCATTCATGAGTGTATCAGAACGAGAATTTAGGAGTCAAAGAGAAAGTGGAAGAGATAAGTGAGAGAGGGAGAGAGAGAGAGAGA
>NC_055979.1:29652345-29657345 GCF_018492685.1 Alosa sapidissima
GTTCTACGCAGACCGTGCGCTAAACATGAACAAAATGGTATGTTTACTTCAGATGGTGCCATTACCAAGTTCTACGCAGACCGTGCGCTAAACATGAACAAAATGGTATGTTTACTTCAGATGGTGCCATTACCAAGTTCTACGCAGACCGTGCGCTAGACATGAACAAAATGGTAATGTTTACTTCAGATGGTGCCATTACCAAGTTCTACGCAGACCGTGCGCTAAACATGAACAAAATGGTATGTTTACTTCAGATGGTGCCATTACCAAGTTCTACGCAGACCGTGCGCTAAACATGAACAAAATGGTCTGTTTACTTCAGATGGTGCCATTACCAAGTTCTACGCAGACCGTGCGCTAAACATGAACAAAATGGTATGTTTACTTCAGATGGTGCCATTACCAAGTTCTACGCAGACCGTGCGCTAAACATGAACAAAATGGTATGTTTACTTCAGATGGTGCCATTACCAAGTTCTACGCAGACCGTGCGCTAAACATGAACACAATGGTAATGTTTACTTCAGATGGTGCCATTACCAAGTTCTACGCAGACCGTGCGCTAGACATGAACAAAATGGTAATGTTTACTTCAGTTCTACGCAGACCGTGCGCTAGACATGAACAAAATGGTATGTTTACTTCAGATGGTGCCATTACCAAGTTCTACGCAGACCGTGCGCTAGACATGAACAAAATGGTATGTTTACTTCAGATGGTGCCATTACCAAGTTCTACGCAGACCGTGCGCTAGACATGAACAAAATGGTATGTTTACTTCAGATGGTGCCATTACCAAGTTCTACGCAGACCGTGCGCTAGACATGAACAAAATGGTAATGTTTACTTCAGATGGTGCCATTACCAAGTTCTACGCAGACCGTGCGCTAAACATGAACAAAATGGTATGTTTACTTCAGATGGTGCCATTACCAAGTTCTACGCAGACCGTGCGCTAAACATGAACAAAATGGTATGTTTACTTCAGATGGTGCCATTACCAAGTTCTACGCAGACCGTGCGCTAAACATGAACAAAATGGTATGTTTACTTCAGATGGTGCCATTACCAAGTTCTACGCAGACCGTGCGCTAAACATGAACAAAATGGTATGTTTACTTCAGATGGTGCCATTACCAAGTTCTACGCAGACCGTGCGCTAAACATGAACAAAATGGTATGTTTACTTCAGATGGTGCCATTACCAAGTTCTACGCAGACCGTGCGCTAGACATGAACAAAATGGTATGTTTACTTCAGATGGTGCCATTACCAAGTTCTACGCAGACCGTGCGCTAGACATGAACAAAATGGTATGTTTACTTCAGATGGTGCCATTACCAAGTTCTACGCAGACCGTGCGCTAGACATGAACAAAATGGTAATGTTTACTTCAGATGGTGCCATTACCAAGTTCTACGCAGACCGTGCGCTAAACATGAACAAAATGGTATGTTTACTTCAGATGGTGCCATTACCAAGTTCTACGCAGACCGTGCGCTAAACATGAACAAAATGGTATGTTTACTTCAGATGGTGCCATTACCAAGTTCTACGCAGACCGTGCGCTAAACATGAACAAAATGGTATGTTTACTTCAGATGGTGCCATTACCAAGTTCTACGCAGACCGTGCGCTAGACATGAACAAAATGGTATGTTTACTTCAGATGGTGCCATTACCAAGTTCTACGCAGACCGTGCGCTAGACATGAACAAAATGGTATGTTTACTTCAGATGGTGCCATTACCAAGTTCTACGCAGACCGTGCGCTAGACATGAACAAAATGGTATGTTTACTTCAGATGGTGCCATTACCAAGTTCTACGCAGACCGTGCGCTAAACATGAACAAAATGGTATGTTTACTTCAGATGGTGCCATTACCAAGTTCTACGCAGACCGTGCGCTAAACATGAACAAAATGGTATGTTTACTTCAGATGGTGCCATTACCAAGTTCTACGCAGACCGTGCGCTAAACATGAACAAAATGGTATGTTTACTTCAGATGGTGCCATTACCAAGTTCTACGCAGACCGTGCGCTAAACATGAACAAAATGGTATGTTTACTTCAGATGGTGCCATTACCAAGTTCTACGCAGACCGTGCGCTAAACATGAACAAAATGGTATGTTTACTTCAGATGGTGCCATTACCAAGTTCTACGCAGACCGTGCGCTAAACATGAACAAAATGGTATGTTTACTTCAGATGGTGCCATTACCAAGTTCTACGCAGACCGTGCGCTAAACATGAACAAAATGGTATGTTTACTTCAGATGGTGCCATTACCAAGTTCTACGCAGACCGTGCGCTAAACATGAACAAAATGGTATGTTTACTTCAGATGGTGCCATTACCAAGTTCTACGCAGACCGTGCGCTAAACATGAACAAAATGGTATGTTTACTTCAGATGGTGCCATTACCAAGTTCTACGCAGACCGTGCGCTAAACATGAACAAAATGGTATGTTTACTTCAGATGGTGCCATTACCAAGTTCTACGCAGACCGTGCGCTAAACATGAACAAAATGGTATGTTTACTTCAGATGGTGCCATTACCAAGTTCTACGCAGACCGTGCGCTAAACATGAACAAAATGGTATGTTTACTTCAGATGGTGCCATTACCAAGTTCTACGCAGACCGTGCGCTAAACATGAACAAAATGGTATGTTTACTTCAGATGGTGCCATTACCAAGTTCTACGCAGACCGTGCGCTAAACATGAACAAAATGGTATGTTTACTTCAGATGGTGCCATTACCAAGTTCTACGCAGACCGTGCGCTAGACATGAACAAAATGGTAATGTTTACTTCAGATGGTGCCATTACCAAGTTCTACGCAGACCGTGCGCTAAACATGAACAAAATGGTATGTTTACTTCAGATGGTGCCATTACCAAGTTCTACGCAGACCGTGCGCTAAACATGAACAAAATGGTATGTTTACTTCAGATGGTGCCATTACCAAGTTCTACGCAGACCGTGCGCTAAACATGAACAAAATGGTCTGTTTACTTCAGATGGTGCCATTACCAAGTTCTACGCAGACCGTGCGCTAAACATGAACAAAATGGTATGTTTACTTCAGATGGTGCCATTACCAAGTTCTACGCAGACCGTGCGCTAGACATGAACAAAATGGTATGTTTACTTCAGATGGTGCCATTACCAAGTTCTACGCAGGACTGTGCGCTAGACATGAACAAAATGGTATGTTTACTTCAGATGGTGCCATTACCAAGTTCTACGCAGACCGTGCGCTAGACATGAACAAAATGGTATGTTTACTTCAGATGGTGCCATTACCAAGTTCTACGCAGACCGTGCGCTAAACATGAACAAAATGGTATGTTTACTTCAGATGGTGCCATTACCAAGTTCTACGCAGACCGTGCGCTAAACATGAACAAAATGGTATGTTTACTTCAGATGGTGCCATTACCAAGTTCTACGCAGACCGTGCGCTAAACATGAACAAAATGGTATGTTTACTTCAGATGGTGCCATTACCAAGTTCTACGCAGACCGTGCGCTAAACATGAACAAAATGGTATGTTTACTTCAGATGGTGCCATTACCAAGTTCTACGCAGACCGTGCGCTAAACATGAACAAAATGGTATGTTTACTTCAGATGGTGCCATTACCAAGTTCTACGCAGACCGTGCGCTAAACATGAACAAAATGGTATGTTTACTTCAGATGGTGCCATTACCAAGTTCTACGCAGACCGTGCGCTAAACATGAACAAAATGGTATGTTTACTTCAGATGGTGCCATTACCAAGTTCTACGCAGACCGTGCGCTAAACATGAACAAAATGGTATGTTTACTTCAGATGGTGCCATTACCAAGTTCTACGCAGACCGTGCGCTAAACATGAACAAAATGGTATGTTTACTTCAGATGGTGCCATTACCAAGTTCTACGCAGACCGTGCGCTAAACATGAACAAAATGGTATGTTTACTTCAGATGGTGCCATTACCAAGTTCTACGCAGACCGTGCGCTAAACATGAACAAAATGGTATGTTTACTTCAGATGGTGCCATTACCAAGTTCTACGCAGACCGTGCGCTAAACATGAACAAAATGGTATGTTTACTTCAGATGGTGCCATTACCAAGTTCTACGCAGACCGTGCGCTAAACATGAACAAAATGGTATGTTTACTTCAGATGGTGCCATTACCAAGTTCTACGCAGACCGTGCGCTAAACATGAACAAAATGGTATGTTTACTTCAGATGGTGCCATTACCAAGTTCTACGCAGACCGTGCGCTAAACATGAACAAAATGGTATGTTTACTTCAGATGGTGCCATTACCAAGTTCTACGCAGACCGTGCGCTAAACATGAACAAAATGGTATGTTTACTTCAGATGGTGCCATTACCAAGTTCTACGCAGACCGTGCGCTAAACATGAACAAAATGGTATGTTTACTTCAGATGGTGCTTAAAGGTTGTATCAGCGATTACGGCTGAACTTCACTTCTGTTGATGTTCAAACAAAACAGAGAGCTAGCTCGCTACTCCCTCCTGTGCAATTGAAACTCTCCTAAACGCGCATCTCGTCGGTTATTGGTTGGAACTCTTTATTTTGCATTTGAGTGGTTGCCAACTCTTGTTGGTAGCAATTGTTTTTGTGTACAGATCTCGGAGCCTAGGCTGCCTACAGAGACGCGGAATGTGATCATTTATGTTTGGGCCTTTTTTGTGCCTGAAATTGCTAAAACAAGCCACATAGCCAGATAGGCCTATCTCCCTCAATGAAATTCAAATGACATCATGTTTTGTAGCCTAGTTTGTTGCAAACTACCTACTCCAGTTATAAAATTGTTTATATAGGCTACCTTTAGGAAAAATGACACCATGTCAATTTAATAGGCCTATTAAATAGGCCTATATATATATAAAATAAAAGTATCCAAGGCTATAAAATGATAATGATAATGATATATATATATATATATCATTATCAGTCATA
>NC_055979.1:29664845-29672345 GCF_018492685.1 Alosa sapidissima
ATGTGTATCTGTTTATGCACATGTGTGCACATGGAATGGGTTAACATGAACCCTGGAGGCAAACATACGGAAAAAATTGGTCATCCTAGGCCCTACGGTTCTCAAGTTATTCACAGAAAACTGTGTCTGCCCTACCCTCCTTTCGGGGGGTCCAGTACAGCGGGGGGGCTACAGATCAAAACGAAAACCGATGGTTCCATGCTATCCATGCGGGGTTACATGCCCACCAAGTTTCATGTACCCCGGTCTTTCAGTGTCCCGGGAATCCTTGTTGGTGTACGGTCACTAAATGTACACATAAATTATTTTATTGTAAGGCCCCCCATGAACGAAAGTTCACAAAACTTGGCATGCATTTGGAGGGTGGCATAATGATCCTACACTTTCAATTTTGTGCAGTTTTGACCATGTCAGCCAGAGATATTGTGGTGAAAACACCTAATTTTTTGCTTTTTAATTTTTAACTAGGTGGCGCTATACATGAAATAAGTGGTAATGGGATGGGTTGACATGCCCCCTTAAGACCAACATACAAAAAAAAAGGTGGACCTCCTAGGCCCTACGGTTCTCGAGATATTCACAGAAAACTGTCTCCGGCCACCTACAGGACAGTTGGTGTATAGTAACATAAATTAATTTATTGTGTGGCCCCCCATGAACGGAATTCGACGAAACTTGGCGTGCATTCAGTGGGTGTCATAATGATCCTACACGTGCAGTTTTGACTATGTTAGGTCACAGATACCTGTGATTACAACACCTCATTTTTACTTTTTTGTGTTTAACTAGGTGGCACTATACATGAAATGAGTGGTTATGGGATGGGTTGACATGGCCCCTTGAGATCAACATACAAAAAAAAATGGTCCTCCTAAACCTTACGGTTCTCGAGATATTCACAGAAAACTGTGTCTGCCCTACCCTCCTTTCGGGGGTGCAGTCCAGCGGGGGGGCTACAGATCAAAACGAAAAACGATGGTTCCATGCTATCTATGTGGGGTTACATGCCCACCGGAAGAGTTCACTCAGAGTTCAGGTGACTCATGATCCATTTTAAGTCTGTATTTACCAAGTAGGTTGCAACATAGTTGTCACAGTAACGCTGTTAGCGCCATCATTAGCTAGTCTAATCTATCTAACCCAGTTAGCGCTATCATTAGCTATACTAATCTATCTAACCCAGTCAGCGCTACCATTAGCTAGTCCAGTCTATCTAACCCAGCAAAGGCTTCCTCACTTGGGTGATAAATGAAGAAGAATGGGCTTTATTGATATTGAGCTTCAAGGTGAAAGGACTGGGTGTGGAATGTGGTCTTAGACAGGAAGGACACACAAATGAACATACACATAGAAATGAATGAACACACACTGTGAACCCCACAATGCTGAAAGCCTTGGGAGAGCTGGGTTATTACTGAATGTATGTATGGCGCGTATGCTGGGTTATTACTGAATGTATGTATGGCGCATATGCTGGGTTATTACTGAATGTATGTATGGCGCGTATGCTGGGTTATTACTGAATGTATGGCACACACACACACACACAAATACATTTTATGAGATCTAAACTCCTGTACTCAATTCAATTCAATTCAAGGTAGCTTTATTGGCATGACAAATATTTCTTTGCATTGCCAAAGCAGGACATCAAACAATACAATACCGAGCATACGTATATTTCTCTCTCTCTCTCTCTGTTTTAAATGACTTAGATGGTGTACAGTCATACAGGTCCTGAGGCTGAAAATGTGTGTGTGTGTGTGTGTGTGTGTGTGTGTGTGTGTGTGTGTGTGTGTGTGTGTGTGTCAGGGGGAGAATTCCCAGAAAGAACATTTACGGTATGACCACAGCTTTTGGGAAGTTCTCTTGGCATACAGCCAGAGAAGCACACTAATACAGGATGACTCTTTCAACTATATGTGTGTGTGTGTGTATGTGTGTTTTCTGAGTATGCTTGTGGTTGACATATTTTGACCAGCAAGAAACCACACTTATGACACATCCATGCCACAAACTAATCTTCAAAGAGTGTGTGTGTGTGTGTTAAAGAGAGATAAGTGTGTCCTGGAAGACTCTTGCATGCCACTGTGCACACTCATATGCATCATCAGGCTCTCACCCAGTCAGATTCTGCGTCGCTATGTGACTCAGAGGCGTTGTGTGGCGTACATGAGAATGGTGGGGGGGGGGGGGGGGGGGGTGGGTAAAAATCAAAAGCACATGTGTGTATGTGTGTGTGTGTATGTTAGTGTTTATACATCTGGCTTTCGGGTGAAATTTAATGTTTCAGTACAGAAAGTATTGAAACATTGAACTGTTGGACAAAGGTTTAGAGAAGGTCACATTAAGTTCACCTGTAAAGGTTATAGTGGATTTTAGGTTCATCCTGAAATTTCACCCGAAAACCGAATATCCCTGACTTTTTGTAAGTAGTGTATGTACATGTCAAACCGCCTGTTTACCTGCTTCCACCTTGTGTTTGTGTGTGTGTGTGTGTATCTATTGCTTGTGTCTGTGTTTGAATACTTCAAATGGCAGCCTGACCTGCTGAGTTCCTACCCTGCTTATCTTGCTTGCATCTATGTGTGTGTGTGCGCGCGCACGTGTGTGTTTTTCTTGTAAACTTTGTCCTGCAGTCCAAGTGGCAGCTCAGTAGAGTCCAGTGGCGCACAAACACATCGTCATGTCCACACACACACATAAACATACACACACACACACACAAACACATCATCATGTCCACACACACACACACACACACACACACACACACACACACACACACACACACACACACACACACAAACACATCGTCATGTCCACACACACACATAAACATACACACACACACAAACACATTGTCATGTCCACACACACACATAAACATACACACACACACACACACACAAACACATGTCCAGTCATTAGAGCCACATGCTAAAAATAGCCCCACAACTACAAGTGGAAAAGAACAGCCTTTTTTCCACTTGAGGCACACATAAACAAACACAGGCGCTAACACACACATACACAACACACACACACACACACACACACACACACACACACACCCATACATAAACACACACACATATACACACATACACACACACACACACACACACACACACACACACATACACACATACACACATATAAAAACACACACACACACACACATACATAAACACACACACACACACACACACACACACACACACACACAGACATTCACACAGATACAGTTCTTTGTAAATTGTATTTGACCTTTGAGGGAGATTCCAGGATGTCCCTCTTGGAAATTGGTTATGAGGAAGACACTTTGTGTGTATGTGTTGCCTCCATGCGTGGATGACTGTATGTGTGTTCGTGTGTTTGCGTGTGTGCGTGCGTTCGTGTGTATGTGTGTAAATGACAACTCATGTTGATTGATAATAATAAACACCTCCTTTGTATGATGGATGGATGGATTTGCAGGATGGATGGATGGGTGGGTGGGTGGGTGGATGATGGGTGGATGGGTGGGTTGACTCTGTCCTTCCTGTGGCAGGGTCACATAAGCCATCCTTCTGCTGCCATGACCACATGTCACTCTCCATGACCCATGATGGAAACTTATTCACACACACACACACACACACACACACACACACACACACACACACACACACACACACACAGATGAAAGGAGGGGTATATTATGTGAATATGCACGCACATGGAGTGAAGGAGCAGACAGCCAACACAGATAGTGAGATCCTCACACACACACATTTCCTCACACACACAAATTTAGTAGCTGATTCAACAGCAATTATTGTGGTTCCAGTAACTTGTTTTCTTTCAGCAAAATAATGCCTGGAAGACGCTGTGTGTGTGAGTGTGTGTGTGTGTATTTGTGTGTGTGTGTGTGTGAGAGAGAGAGACTTTTTGTAAAATGCACAGACAGTGACTCACTTCGTATGTAGTCATATACCCCGTGTGTCCCCCCTCCTCATACACACATACACACACACACACACACACATACATACACACACACACACATTATTTATGTCCACTTGCTACTGGATGGTACAGGGACACAAATATTAAGGATGCAGTACAATACATATGCAAACCCATGGACCAGTGGCATGCAGCAGGTCTTCACAATATCACTTAACTTAAGTGATATATAACTTAACAAGCGCAATACTCAGTTCTTAAGGGTATAAGTAGCAACGTCTCCGCCATATGTGGCGGCTGCCAATAATAGCAGAGATGGCACAGTACTTTGCACGCTGTTTAGCCTTCTTTTTGGCCGTCCCAAGTTGTTGCAGCCCTTTTACTACCAACCTGTGTGTGTATCCTAGGCTACCAAATATGAATACGAGTAGTCTGCACCTATAGCCTAGCTCTGAGATGGTGTTTAGGAGTGGACACACACACACACACCTATAGCCTAGCTCTGAGATGGTGTTTAGGAGTGGACACACACACCTATAGCCTAGCTCTGAGATGGTGTTTAGGAGTGGACACACACACACACACCTATAGCCTAGCTCTGAGATGGAGTTTAGGAGTGGACACACACACACACACCTATAGCCTAGCTCTGAGATGGAGTTTAGGAGTGGACACACACACACACACCTATAGCCTAGCTCTGAGATGGTGTTTAGGAGTGGACACACACACCTATAGCCTAGCTCTGAGATGGTGTTTAGGAGTGGACACACACACACACACCTATAGCCTAGCTCTGAGATGGTGTTTAGGAGTGGACACACACACCTATAGCCTAGCTCTGAGATGGTGTTTAGGAGTGGACACACACACACACACCTATAGCCTAGCTCTGAGATGGTGTTTAGGAGTGGACACACACACCTATAGCCTAGCTCTGAGATGGTGTTTAGGAGTGGACACACACACACCTATAGCCTAGCTCTGAGATGGTGTTTAGGAGTGGACACACACACACACACACCTAGCTCTGAGATGGTGTTTAGGAGTGGACACACACACCTATAGCCTAGCTCTGAGATGGTGTTTAGGAGTGGACACACACACCTATAGCCTAGCTCTGAGATGGTGTTTAGGAGTGGACACACACACACACACACCTATAGCCTAGCTCTGAGATGGTGTTTAGGAGTGGACACACACACACACACCTATAGCCTAGCTCTGAGATGGTGTTTAGGAGTGGACACACACACACACACCTATAGCCTAGCTCTGAGATGGTGTTTAGGAGTGGACACACACACACACCTATAGCCTAGCTCTGATATGGTGTTTAGGAGTGGACACACACACCTATAGCCTAGCTCTGAGATGGTGTTTAGGAGTGGACACACACACACCTATAGCCTAGCTCTGAGATGGTGTTTAGGAGTGGACACACACACACACACACCTATAGCCTAGCTCTGAGATGGTGTTTAGGAGTGGACACACACACCTATAGCCTAGCTCTGAGATGGTGTTTAGGAGTGGACACACACACACACACCTATAGCCTAGCTCTGAGATGGTGTTTAGGAGTGGACACACACACACACCTATAGCCTAGCTCTGAGATGGTGTTTAGGAGTGGACACACACACACACCTATAGCCTAGCTCTGAGATGGTGTTTAGGAGTGGACACACACACCTATAGCCTAGCTCTGAGATGGTGTTTAGGAGTGGACACACACACCTATAGCCTAGCTCTGAGATGGTGTTTAGGAGTGGACACACACACCTATAGCCTAGCTCTGAGATGGTGTTTAGGAGTGGACACACACACACACACCTATAGCCTAGCTCTGAGATGGAGTTTAGGAGTGGACACACACACACACACCTATAGCCTAGCTCTGAGATGGTGTTTAGGAGTGGACACACACACACCTATAGCCTAGCTCTGAGATGGTGTTTAGGAGTGGACACACACACACACATAGCCTAGCTCTGAGATGGTGTTTAGGAGTGGACACACACACACCTATAGCCTAGCTCTGAGATGGTGTTTAGGAGTGGACACACACACACACACCTATAGCCTAGCTCTGAGATGGTGTTTAGGAGTGGACACACACACACACACACCTAGCTCTGAGATGGTGTTTAGGAGTGGACACACACACCTATAGCCTAGCTCTGAGATGGTGTTTAGGAGTGGACACACACACACACACCACTATAGCCTAGCTCTGATATGGTGTTTAGGAGTGGACACACACACACACACACACCTATAGCCTAGCTCTGAGATGGAGTTTAGGAGTGGTTGGTATTTAACTACCTTGGTGCAGAAAGCCTCCTCCATGCTAGAATCAAAGGTGCAGCCTACCTCCAAAATATCCACCTCACTGGACTCCTCATTGATGATAACAACATCTGGTGTTAAGGAGCTCAACGCAGCTGTGTGTGTGCGCGTGTGTGTGTATGTGTGTGAGGGTGATACAAAGGAGCTCAACGCAGCTGTGGGTATGTGTGTGTGTGTGCGTACATGTGTGTCTGCGTGTGCGTCTGTGTGTGTGTGCGTGGGTGTGTGTGTCTGTGTGTGCGTGCGTGCACGTGTGTGTGAGGGTGATACAAAGGAGCTCAACACAGCTGTGGGTGTGTGACAGTCTATGTGCATACAAGCATGTGTATGGAAAAGACTGCATATATGCAGTGAGCCTGTCTGTGTGTGTCACAGGTATATTTGTGTTTGCGTGTGTGTGTGTGTGTTTGTGTGAATCAGCATGAATCTGAAGTGAATCATCCTATCAAATATGTATCCCCTTAGAGGAGACTGTCACGAGTGTCACGACTACTGCTGTGTGTGTGTGTGTGTGTGTGTGTGTGTGTGTGTGTGTGTGTGTGTGTGTGTGTGTGTGTTCTTTAGAGGCTGAGTAATGTTCCCTTCTGATGACATCCAGCACTTTCCATCTTTTATAAATGAGCCACCATCCCACCCTGACCCCCCTCTCCTCCTCTCCTCTCCTCTCCTCTCCTCCTCTCCTCTCCTCCTCTCCCCTCCTCTCCTCTCCTCTCCTCTCCTCCTCTCCTCTCCACTCCCCTCTCCTCTCCTCTCCTCCTCTCCTCTCCTCCTCTCTTCCCCTCCTCCTCTCCTCTCCTCTCCTCTCCTCTCCTCCACTCCCCTCCCCTCTCCTCTCCTCTTCTCCTCTCCTCCTCTCTTCCCCTCCTCCTCTCCTCCTCTCCACTCCCCTCTCCTCCTCTCCTCTCCTCTCCTCTCCTCCTCTCCACTCCCCTCTCCTCCTCTCCTCCCCTCTCCTCCTTTCCTCTCCCCTCTCTTCCTCTCCTCTCCTCTCCTCCTCTCCTCTCCCCTCTCCTCCTCTCTTCCTCTCCTCCACTCCCCTCTCCTCCTCTCCTCCTCCTCCTCCTCTCCTCCTCTCCACTCCCCTCTCCTCCTCTCCTCCCCTCTCCTCCTCTCCCCTCTCATCTCCTCTTCTCTTCTCCTCTCCTCTCCACTCCCCTCTCCTCCTCTCCTCTCCTCTCCTCCTCTCCTCTCCCCTCT
>NC_055979.1:29674845-29709845 GCF_018492685.1 Alosa sapidissima
GACTACACACTCTAAGGTGTGTGTGTGTGTGTGTGTGTGTGTGGATTGCGAGATGACTACACACTCTAAGATGTGTGTGTGTGTGTGGATTGTGAGATGACTACACACTCTAAGGTGTGTGTGTGTGTGTGTGTGTGTGTGTGTGTGTGTGTGTGTGTGTGTGTGTGTGTGTGTGTGGATTGCGAGATGACTACACACTCTAAGATGTGTGTGTGTGTGTGTGTGGATTGCGAGATGACTACACACTCTAAGGTGTGTGTGTGTGTGTGTGTGTGTGTGTGTGTGTGTGTGTGTGTGGATTGCGAGATGACTACACACTCTAAGGTAAGTTGCAAGAGGCCTGTGACCAGATCTGTCAGCAGATAAGAACACACTCCCACACACTCCCACACACTCATTTAGCAGATAAGAACACACTCCCACACACTCACTGGCTCAGCTCTGTTAGAGTCTAATGATTACGTTTGCTAATGCTAATGCTAACATAACAACACAGAACTTGATTACGTTTGCTAATGCTAATGCTAACATAACAACATAGAACTTGATTACGTTTGCTAATGCTAATGCTAACATAACAACACAGAACTTGATTACGTTTGCTAATGCTAATGCTAATGCTAACATAACAACACAGAACTTGTTAGCACAATTCTTACTGTACTTGTCAACACTCCAAAATGCTATATCCTCCATTTTAATGGATTTTCATAAATATATATATTTTTAATGTTGTATTTGTTGTATAATAGTTTCAATGGAACTGTAATTGGGTTATTGTTATTTGATTTATTTTTACTCAGTCAAAACAATGCAACTGCAATTTTATTGATATTACCTGGAATGCACAATTAAATATCATGATTTATTAATGTTTTCAAAAATGGAGATATAGCATTTTGGAACCAAACTCTTCACTTAATTGTAATATGTGACTGATTGTTTTTAGCACACTTGATCATCAACATACTTAATTCTACCATGTTCTGTGTTCTACCATGTTCTATGTTCTACCATGTTCTATGCCTCACATGTTGGCTTTTCCACTGAGTGTGTAGTTCTGTTCTGTTTGGGATTGTCTCCCCCAGCATGCCTTCTCCTTGTCTGTGTGTAGCCTGTAGCCTGACCGCTGTATGATACTGTGAGGGACACTGCCTGCCTGCCCGAGTGAGGAGTGTCCAGCAGCACCCAAGGTGTGGACTTCGCTTTACTGTCACCTGCGTGCTGTGCCATGACAACGACGATATTTGTTTGACTAGATAGAGTCACTTCCTCACACACAACCTCTCACACGCATACTGAGCACTTCCAGCCGTCCCTTCATTTGTGCTTGCGTGTGTGTGTGTATGTGTGTGTGTGTGTGTACATTTGGTATACATGGTTTACCTGTACATCTCTTGGTAAATATTTTAGTGTTTGTGGGGCCGGAATATTCTTGGTCCGTCCCCTAAAGTCTTCCCCAGGAAGCTGGTTTCAGATGGTCCGTCCCCTAAAGTCTTCCCCAGGAAGCTGGTTTCAGATGGTCCGTCCCCTAAAGTCTTCCCCAGGAAGCTGGTTTCAGATGGTCCGTCCCCTAAAGTCTTCCCCAGGAAGCTGGTTTCAGATGGTGGGTTAGATGTATGCTTGTCTGGTCTAGCACCATTTGAAATCAGTGTTCCTGGGGGCAGAAAAGCAGCTGTGACACAGGGGTCATGAAGAGGTCAAGATGGGGTCAAGACGGGGTCATTCACAGCTTAGACATGGGTCACACACTCACAAGGACTTGATATAGACAACATATAAAATACCATACCCTAAAATTTACTCTAAAAGATCTCTATGGTACTTTCCACCCAACCAATGCATCTCAGTGACACTGGTTAGATGTTATTGTGTTCCTTGCCTGGAGGGCTACTGTATATAGGCCAGGGCCAGAGAGGAATGTGGCAAACTAGGGGGTGGTGACGTATATATTTCATACTGATGGCGGCAGTGAAAGAAAATGTTAGCCTAGCCCGCAAATGAGACCATACGTCACAGACCTGTAATTAATTACTGTGCATGACCTGCTATGTAAGCATGGCTGCAGCCTTGTATGAGAGAGAACCAACTGCAAGCACACATTGCACTCTAAACAGACACAAAGGTCATTATCTTCTGATGCACGTGTGCAGACACAAAGGTCATTATCTTCTGCTGCATGTGTGCTGCCTCATATACTTCCTCATCCAGCTTTATACTGCAGGCATTATTTTAGAGTGCAAGGCCATGGGTAACTAGACGCAACTCACACACACACACACACACACACACACACACACACACACACACACTCATCTCTCGCTCCATTTCCCGTCGGGCCACAGTTTTTACCCCACCTAAAGATGACTGATTTCCTCTGGTGTTTAGAGCCAGCAGTGCCTTCTAGCACCATTTGAAATCGGTTATGATGACGGGGATCCCAGCTACTGTGCCAGGCCACTGGAGGCCACAAGAACACGCAGGGACTTCACAGCCACAACTATAAACACGTTTTACCATTACTTTAACATACTGTTACCATTACACAACTAACACGTACGGCTGCCATAGACTCCAATTACTACAGTAACACAGCTCCCATAGACTCAAATTACTACAGTAACACAGCTCCCATAGACTTCAATTACTACAATAACACGTACGACTCCTATAGACTCCAATTACAGAGTTACTGTACCATGCAGACGTCATAGCTACAACACAACTATAACATCAGCTATTATAGAAAATTGTATAAGAATGATTGTGATGTCTCTCTTTCTCTCTCTCTCTCTCTTTCTCTTTCTCTCTCTCTCTCTCTCTCTAGAGGGAGAGCAGATAGCTAACAAACGTTCAGAAAAAGTCCTGTTGGCAAATTTGAGGAAAAGTCAGTAAAGGGGCTATTTCACACAATTTGAGGGTGCTGAATTCAAATATTTTGTTTACCAAACTCAATTTTGAGTTTTAAGCTTGCTAATTAGCATAATTAGCATAATTCACATACTTTTTGGTTTTGCCATCAGATATCATAGGAATTGCAAACAATAAGGCAATAATATACTCTTTATGTATCAGATATGTTGTAGGACAGGACAGGAATTACCCCAATGACCCTCAAGAAGCAAATGAAAATAAGCTACAACTAAAATATAAATGGAAATAATAGCTAAAATTTAGTATGACGCTTAGAAACAAAATAGATTCCTTGATAATAAATTGATAGAATAGTGCTCATTTTTCTGTAGAAAGCACTTTGTCACTAACTATTATGAACAGTTGTCAGTCTTTACAGAGGATTTACACGGTATTTTTTTTACTGTAAAGGCGACTGTGCTTGCCTAGTTAAAACATCTCACTGGTGCTCTTTCCTATCATTCAAATTCCAGCCATGCAGAAAAATGGAAGAGTGTGCATGTTTGAGGAGTGCTGAAGAGTGCTATGGAGATTGGATTATTTGCAAAAAATGTATGGTTATGGGATTTTGCAGACGCCTTTGTCCAAAGCAACACACAAATACAAAAACAACATAATATTTAAAATATAACAGGGAACAGATTAGAATGTTGGTCAAACTATAATTAGGAGGATAGCAATAATAAAATAACTAAGTGCATGTTGAACAGGAATGTCTTTAGACCCCTCTTAAACAACCCAAAACTAAAATGAACGGAGACCACTGGACAACTCTTTCCACCAACATGGAACCACTGAGGAAAAGTGTCTTGAATTAGACCTAGTGTTTATGACTGGTCGACATACACCAAAACAATTTAGACAAGATATCCTTTATATCCATATCCATAGCACTATAAAGTGCAACAAAAAGAAACATTCTCCAGTGCATCATTACTGCATATGATGCTGAAAGGGAAGTGGACCTAGGACAAATCCTTAGCTATGAACTGATTAATGTCCCTGTACTGTAACTATTGCAGATAGCGATGGTTATTTGTGAAGTGGAAATAAGTCTATCCTCACTCAAGTGCTGTCTAGCAATGTGGAATGTCCAGTAGTGATCACTGCAAAAACTGCTCATTCAACATTGGTAGTAGATGCTCAAGATCTAGTTATGTCTTTAGGACACCCATTTGACTGCAGCACATTTAAGAAGTATGCAGGAAAGTTTGTAAGAAGCTTTTGTATTGTTATTTGGTATTTGTTATGTGGGAGCAAATGATGTTAACTATCAAAGAAATAGACCTAATGTAGGAATGCACATAGATTTTGCAACAGATAATGGTGTAGGCCTATCTGATGATGACCTGAGTGGTTGAAACATACTTATTAAATTACACTGGGAAGAAGTAGTGTAGAAGACTATCTTCACTTTTTTCCCTTTGCAACTGTCAAAGAAATCCCATAAACAGGGGAAGGCCTAGGGTAGCCTACATCAGATGGCCTAAAGATTAGGCTCTTCTGCATAGCATTAAGTGATTGGCATGCAGTAATTTGAACACTGACCTTGATCTAGCCTACTTTGGCTATTTAAAGGTAATTCATTGCCAAAACACCACACAATATAATTGAGCTATAACAAACAATAAAGGACTTAATCACACACAAACTACCATTTTAATGACTACAAAAATAATAATTATGTAGGAAGTTTAGAAGTTTAAAACCCAGAATTGACCAAAAGTGTACCAAATTCAACACAAATGACTCAATACACTTGAAGGAGGCCTGCGTCCTTTCTTTTCCAGATATTTAAGGATTTTGATATCGTTTTTGATATCTGGTATCAACATATTTATGGCAGGTATTGTATCGAAGTCATAATTTTGGTATTGTGACAACACTATGCCAGAGCCACTCTGTTTTCTAGATGTTGAGGATCGGAGGCTCTACCACCAACAAGTGATGCTGCTCAGTGGCATATTAGAAGAGCTCATTATCAAGCTCTACTATGGAAGCAAGCACACATAGCCTACTAAATCCAGTGTTACTAGAAGTAAAATGTTTTTTACTTGTCGGTTGTTTCTGACGGTACTTTTGAAATCAACCCAATTTAGGGAAAAATAAGCAAAGAAAATCTCTATTTTATGTTAAAATGCTGATTATGTGGCTTAGAACTCAGAATTGAGCTTGGTAAACACAATATTCAGAATCAGCACCCTCAAATTAGGTAACAAGGGTGGTTTACCAACTTTTCCTCAAATTTGCCGTCAGAAGTTCTCTTCTGTGAAGCCGCTCTTCCTCTAATATATACATATAATCTTTCTCTCCCTCTAATATATACATATAATCTTTCTCTCCCTCTGCTATATACATATAATCTTTCTCTCCCTCTCTCTCACTGGCTTTTGGTTCGTCTGTCCATCTGTGTTTGATTTACCAAATAAAACATTTTCAAATATAAAATATTTCTCTTCATTCCCTTCATTCCTTTGTCGGCTCTGCATTCAGAATGCCAACCCTGCCATCTAGTGTCACTTTGTTGCAACTACATCAATAACACATCAGCTCCACCCAAATGTACTGTAACCTGACCCACTTGAACTACTAAGGCATGCTGTTAAGTGGCTTAGTAGCTCTTTTTTCAGTTGATGGGTTCAGTACTTTCTGACACCATCTCATTAAATGCCTGGAAACAAATGTCAAAAGGGTGTGTGATGTGATGGCCTGTGGTTTGTAGGGAAGGATTGTGCCAAAGAAGAGCAGTGAACTCGGACTGAACTGTGTTGAATTGAAGAGTGTACCACCATGGAGGCCCAGTCAGCAGAAACTACCGAGCTTCTTATCTTGTCCTCAGAGAAGAACATAGCCGCCACGCCTGGTGCTCAGTCCTATTCATGACCTTTGTATGTGTATTCATGTGGTTGTGCATGCAAACCCATGCATGTGTACCTGTGTGTGAGAGACAGAGAGAGAGAGAGAGAGAGATCGACCTTTGATTATGTGTGTCTGATGACTCAACAATTGGACTCAACATCAGACTTAGCACAGACAGTGATATATAGAGGTCAGTGTTTGCAAGTGTATGTACTGAGGAGTAGCAGTTTATAGTTTTTTTTCATTGTGTGATGAATTGTAATTCTCTGATGTGTTGAGGAATGCCATTCCAGACTCTGGTAGCAGTGTGTATGAAGGACCTCTGGCCAAAGCCATTGTTGTATGAGGGCACTGGGTGGAGGACCGTGGAAGCTGACCTAGTAGTGACACACACTTGAGGCATGTTATGTGTTGGTAAGAGAGAGATGAGTGTTTGTGAGGTGCTGTGTTGGAGTTGAAAATAAGAAATAGCATCACTGTAGATAACATTTTGAAAGGACAGAGCATGCGATTGAGTGAGTGCAGTGCAGTGGTGTGTCCATTTGGGAAGATTAATGTTCAGTGCTCTTCAACACTGAAGAGTCTTGCAGCCTCCAATATACCTGGAGGCTGACCTACATATCCAGGGGTGGCCATTTGTAATAGCTTGTGAAAACGGGTCAAGATTCTTCCAGAAGTAAAAGACTTTTAATGGGTAAATAGGGACGGGAGGGGGGGGGGGGGGTATGAAGGCCAGCCAATCCATCAAATGGGAAAGGACAGGATGGCAAAAAGGCAACAATGAATTTCATTTGATTTAGATTGCACATTTGAAGGGCTCTTTTATGATTAATTTGCCTTGTCATCATTGTGAATAAATAGTGAGCCCACTGCAGAATGAAGTGAGTTCACTGAGACCCTACTGAGACAGCAGTCTTCATTGTGTGATCAGATTTTGGAATCATGAGTCGTGGGTGGGCTGTGTGGTGCCAAGGTCAAGTGCTGCCTTAGGGAAGTTGGATGATGTCACAATGGTTTCACAGTAACTGTCACAGTCACAGAAATATGGTGAATGAGTGATGCAACACTGGCGTTATTAATGGTGAATTCTGACTCTAGATCAGTCAGCTTTCTCTATCTGACGAACAGAAGAGAACAGCAGTATGGCAAAAAAGTAAGTCTGTCCCACACATATAACCATCAAGCATATGAAAAGTGCCATCATGACCTGTTATAACCGTGATGATGCACTCTTACTGTGAAACCTTATAGAGCCTGTGGCAGCTTACAGAGCAGATGTGTCCTTCACTTGCTTAATCAATTTCTAATTAGCAACCGAGTTATTACACTGTTAATGGACTATGTTCTGTAAACACAGACTTTACATTACACAAGTGTCTGTCATTCAGGCGGTTTAAGATTTGAGAAATGTAGTAATTGTTCGGTTGTTTCTGTGGGCCCCAGAACATGTGTGTTTGCTTTCCTCAGAATGATTTGACAAATAATGAATGAGTTGTCTTGATGAGACTAAGCAACACTTTTGTTGTAGCAAAGCTGTGGGGAGCACATTCTATCAGCCTGTCAGCAAAGATGAGGTCATTAGTCCGCTCGCCAAAGAGATCTACCGAAGGGCAAAAGGTAGGTCACCAGACGGTCACCATGGCTACAGACAAGCTTTTCTTCTCTGTGGATTGTGCTATTCCTGACAAGTTCAAATTGATGTGAAGAAAGAAAGTCATGATTGCAGCTCTGTGGAGATTCGCGGCAGGCGAAGTGGACTTTTCTGAAAGGGTCACTACAGGGTTGCCAACAGGCTGTCTTGATGTGACATGGTGCACTCTGACTCAAACCAGCATCACATGCACTTGTGCACATAGAACAAGTCAGAAGACTGAATTAGTCTCCTAAATGTAAACTATCTTACCCAAAATAATTGGCAAGAGTGACTGTGATCTTATTAATAAAGTTTGAGTTCTGATTGAGTGTTTCACAGAAATGAATGTTTATAACAGTTTTAGATTCTCAGGAGATCTGGAACATCCTGAGGGCTGAGTCTGAATCAAAGCTTGCTCAGCTGCCAATGTCTTCACTTCTCAAGGTTTGGCTCTCTTAAATCACATCAGATGGTACATACCTCTAAAGCAGTGCTCCCCAAACTTTCTCCTCAGATGGCCTATGCCTGGCTCTAAGAGAGGGCCAGAGACTCTGAGTATTTCAGTAACCGTAAATAGCTTAGTGCTGTGAACAACAGCAGTATACCTTAGTTGAATATTAATCCATTACATTTAATCATAGGCTATTGCTATTTAATACCATTGTTAGCTGTGTTTATTATATATTGCTATCATGCCATATCAATATACAATGTAGATCGACATGGAAATAGCTCAAATGAAATCATACTAATTTATTCAAAATGTGTTAACTCTGTCTTTGCATACACAGCTCAAGTTGTAAACAAGCAATATCCTACAAATAATTTAAAGTTCTTAAACTATGAGAGTTTTATGAAGTGCTGGAAAAAAACATCTGGGTAACACTTTATTTTGAGGTTATTAGCCAATAATACATATCTAATTAATTAGTGACTTGTAAGGCATGCGTTAGGCAACATTTGTTAGGCGTGTATTCCCTACTAAATGGGGTATATGAGGGGGGTATAGTTTGACGATGTCGTACTCCTGTGCGGGCCTGATGCTATACCACAGACATGGGGTATATATTTTTCATGGGGCAGCCGTAACCAGAGGGTTGCCAGTTCAAACCCCGACCAGTAGGAGCGGCTGAAGTGCCCTTGAGCAAGGCACCTAACCCCTCACTGCTCCCCGAGCGCCGCTGTTGTTGCAGGCAGCTCACTGCGCGGGGATTAGTGTGTGCTTCACCTCACTGTGTGCTGAGTGTGTTTCACGGATTGGGATAAATGCAGGGACCAAATTTCCCTCACAGGATCAAAAGAGTATATATACTTATACATGTTGGGGGGGCCACCCAAAATGAGGTGGCGGGCCATAGTTTGGGGACCACTGCTCTAAAGAAAAATGACAAGAAAAGAAATGTTATCTTTTTCTACATTCTTTTTCTTTTTCTATCCCCACTTTCCATGTCTCCATTCTGTCACTCTCTTAAACTTATTTACACACACACACACACACACACACACACACACACACACACACACACACACACTACACACACACACACACACACACACACACACACACACTACACACACACACACACACACACACACACACACACACACACACACACACACTACACACACACACACACACACACACACACACTTTCTCTCTCCCACTTCTTTCTTCACACTTTCTCAACATTTTCCTGAAATGTCTCTCTTTTCCTCTCCTCTTCTGTTCTCCTCTGATCCCCCTTTCCTCTCTTCCTCTCTGATCCCCTCTTCTCCTCTGTTCTCTTCTGATCCCCTCTTTCCCTCTGTTCTCCTCTGTTCCTCTCTGATCCCCTCTTTCCCTCTGTTCTCCTCTGTTCCTCTCTGATCCCCTCTTCTCCTCTCTTCTTCTCTGTTCCTCTCTGATCCCCTCTTCTCCTCTCTTCTCCTCTCTTCTCCCTCCCCTCCCTCCCTCTCGTGTGCAGTTGCTGGATGAGCAGCAGAAGTGTAAGCTCATGGCGGAGGAGAAGGACCGCACCGTGCTGCAGAGGTGTCGGGTCATGCTCATGTACAAAGCATCTCAGTTCCACCACGACCGCACCACTTTGCTGATCACCAACAACCCACTGCAGACCGCTGATGACCCTACTGGACCCAGCAGCCCCGCTAGATACCTACACCCCGACACTGACCATCCCACTAGATACCTACACCCCGACACCATCCCCATAGCCCAGGTGACCATCCCACTAGATACCTGCACCCCGACACTCTCCCCATAGCCCAGGTGACCATCCCACTAGATACCTGCACCCCGACACTCTCCCCATAGCCCAGGTGACCGTCATCAACTTACAGGATCAATCGGACTGAGCGACTCGCCAAACCTACAGTATTGCTCTACTCAGCGTTCTGAACGTTGTGTGTTGACATCAGAGGCAGTTAGGGTTCAGGTCCAGACAGGTCCTCTATTAGAGCCCCGCCCACATAGCGTGCCGAGTGGACGACAGAGAGAGAGACAAACAGTGCTGCAGTGATCAGCTGCCAACACCTCCTGAGAGAGGTAGAGATGTGCTGATATGAGATGCACTCAGAGATATCCTTTTCTGCTCTAAAACCATCCCTTAGGGTTTCTTTAGAGCACTCAGAGATATCCTTTTCTGCTCTAAAACCATTCCTCAGGGTTTCTTTAGAGTCATAAATCTGAACCAAAGCACAATAGTCTGAGAGATGCACTCCAGGATATAGCTCACTGTCTACACGAAAAACGACTCAATCTGAAACATTTTTTGTTGTTTTGGTACATGAACAGCTGTCTCTGAACTGTTTACCTAATAATGATGTAAACATCCTCTGTTAAGCATTTTAACCCTTGTTGTCATAGCATTTTCATTTGATATCTATTATCTTTGAGTACAGACCGAACTATAAGTAAACATATTGTCAAAGTCCAAACCTTTGGACCGCACTGAATACGTGGCCTACTGGTTAGCGCTTCGGACTTGGAACCGGAGGGTTGTCGGTTCGATCCCCGACCAGTATGCACGGCTGAAGTGCCCTTGAGCAAGGCACCTAACCCCTCACTGCTCCCCGAGCGCTGCCAGTGTTGCATGCAGCTCACTGCGCTGGGATTAGTGTGTGCTTCACCTCACTGTGTGCTTAGTGTGTTTCACTGGACTATATTGCCCTTCTATGCTTTTATTTGTTATTATTGTTTGGTTTTGTTTATGTAAAGCACATTGAATGACCTCTGTGTATGAAATGCGCTATATAAATAAACTTGACTTGACTAATTCACAGATTGGGATAAATGCAGAGACCAAATTTCCCTCACGGGATCAAAATATATACTTATACTTAGTATATATACTTATACTTAATATGATGTAATTACACCTTCTCACCAGAGGGAGGCTACAGATGGGACCAGTTCTTGCAAACAGCCTCCTCTGAAACGTACAGCAACATCTCATTCTACAAGACAGGAAAAAGCTAAGACGGGCGGGTATATTGTTCAGCGCATTCTGTCAAATTATTTCTGCAAAAATGTGTAATGATAGAAAATAAGAAAACTCTTAATTGTTGTTTTTAAACATGTGAAAAGTCAGGCATGATTAGGGAAAGTTGTTTTTTGGAAGGAGAGACCACTGTCTGAAGATGCTAATATATAGACTGCAATTCTGTTTTGCAGTATGTCAAGAGGTACTGTCAGTGCCTCCACACACAAGTCTGACGCTGGGACAAACATGTGTGACCCCCATTTGGGACATTTAGGTAGGTAGGTACAGTATGGTACAAAGGTTACAAAAAAAATCAGTGCATTGGAGAAATCATTAGTCCTGTCTCAGCTAAGGATAGGTTTATTGACACTTCAGGAATTTAGCCTTAGGTCACAGCAATGTTAACTGCTACCCAAAAATCTTACTTCTAATCCACCACAGATTTTGGCACAGACCGTAGCAGTGTCAAAAGTAGGACCAGTCTTTCAAAGGAGCCATTGACTATCTCATCTCTAATGGAAAACACCACAATAGTGACAGCGCCTGGTCAAGGAGCTTTCCGACATGGCCAGACCACATTCTGGAATGTGGAGAGTAGCTGAGTCTCCACAATGAGAGATTGCAACCCTGACCTTTTGTCTGTCAAAATGTGTTACTAACATCAATAAATATTTTATCCTGATTTATCAAGATGTTGTTTTTTTGTTGAAATAGAAAAAAAAAAGAGCATAACTTGGATAGATAGATATGAATTGGAAAAATAGCCTACATATAACATGAATAACAGATTGATTGATTTGATTGCCAAGGCCTAGAAATAATTTGGATGTATAAGTAACTCTTCTGAAACAAACTTTTCCTCCATAAAACATATCACAGAGAGCGATGAACTGCCTTTAGGAGTGGAAATTGTCAGAGGACATGGGCAAACATGAATGCAAGATAACAGACTTCCACACCCAAGTTTGACCTGAAAGTTCATTGCTTTTGTTATCGGGTGTATTAACTCCGCCCATAAATGTTGGTCTCTGAGCAACCATCGCCCGAGGTCTTTTCTCATTGGTCATTACAATGTTTCCGCCATATTCAAACTTCCGTCCGCATCAGTTTGAATTTTGCCCACTGCACTGTCTATTGTTATATGTAGTCAAAATTCGGCTATATTTATAATTTTAGTCTCCCTATAGGTTTCGTTTTACTTTGAATTTTGTCCAACATTTCAATGGAGGAAACCACTGAGCCGCAGGTCGAGATTCCAGAGCTGAGTAAACTGCCGAAAAGGAGAGGAAACTCCAAGAAAAGAAACTCGACAGTCTTGGACACAGAAACGTCCCCCGAGATCAATAACAATGCGAAACGGTGAGGAGGGGGACTTTGAAGTAACTTAATGTTACATAGGTGGGACTGGTGTAATGTGTGCATTGTGTTAGATTTGAACACATCGATGGCGCTGTTCAGTTTTACCTTGTTGCATTATATAATGGAAATGTAGGACTAACGTCAAATTGCTATAACGTTAATTGCTCAGCGAAGATAACGTGAGATTTTAATAACGTTACCACACTAACGTTAGCTAAGGTAGCAATGCTAACACATTTCGCAAAGTCCACCAGCATAACGTTAGCTTGTTGTGGGAATGTTATCATGGCTATCCTGTGGAGCTAACGTTGGCTAATTTTATCGATGTGTTAGCCTGTGGGTTTAAGTTGATTATAGCGGCAACGTTAGCGTTATCTGTAGCAAACAACGATATATTTTACCATTGATGTTAATGTTATGTGGAGTTTTGTTATATCGAAATGATTACATCTTAAAACATAAACCCATAATCGACACCATGCAAATGTCGACGAATTGACCATTCAAGCACGGTGTCTAAGAAATTGATTATTAGGGCCTACTATTCAATCAATACTGCTAGCGGGCGAATTAACTGTAAATGTTAAGTGTTCCAACCTTCTTGGCCGCGTGCATAGAGAAATACAGCAACGTTAACCTAAACGTATTGGGACATCAACCAGAAATACACATTTGTCCAGCTATGTTATCAGTTACCGCACAGTGGCGCTGCAGACCGACGACAAGCGCTTGTGTATGCGTTTGAGCAACCGTTTGCAAAGATGAATCTGAGATGCATCATGTGAGTAGAGACGTGATGCTAAAGTGCACTTTGCTCCGTCTTGACAGTATCAGGACCGTAAAGATGACCCAGCCGCTGCTGGAAGTCGTAAGTCAATGAACCTTTCCAGACCCTCTCAATTCCAACTGAGAAGGTCTTGCTGCTAACCAGGCTACTTTGCTGTGGGAGATATGGAGAGACAGATATTTCAGAGGTTTAATGCATGCACAAGGCCTGATGTCATGCTAACGTCCAACATCCAGCTCTATTCTTTTGGACCCCCCACCAAGTTGCTCTATATTATTGATAGAGGAGCAGCTGACCTTTGAAAGCTCATAGACAAGCTGACACATGCTCAATTTGAGCGTTATGTATGTATGAAATGTTCCAGAAAAACATAAGGGTCAAAGAGACTCCCAACATGAGGTCAAGGGCAAAGGATAATGTGGTGTTATTTTGAGCAGGAAAATAATATGTTTGGGTTTTTGTTGGCAGCAAATGCCATTTTCCCTTCCTGTACTGGCTTTCCATGGCCCATGCCAATATTTTGCCCGTTCGTCTGACCTGGGTGGCATGGGAAAACAAGAGCCTTTTGGGAGCCCACATTGTTTATGCTCTGCCACTGGCGTTCACCATGAGTGCTTTGATTGGGCTGGTCTTTGACAATGGGTCAACGGTCAAAAAGGAATATTTGAGCATTTCAAATCACTACTGATTGTAAGACAAGTCAACATTGAGGTTATGGCAATGTAAGACGACCAGTTTGAAAAGTAAAGTATTTTTGTTGGAATGTGCCCGTTTTGAGTCGATACCAGCAAAGAAGAGTATTAGGCTACTTTGCCTCTGTGTCCAGCAGTGAGTCCTTTTTTGTACAGATAACACTGAATTGTTTGGCCTTCTCACTGCCTCAGTTTGCCTACATGTGGTGCTTTCTGCATTAGGAACGATACATTAACTTCAGCGACTGACCGGAAGATAAAGTAGGTCAAGTATGATTCTAAAGTTAGGTCCTTTTGTGTGTGTTTGCACACAAATAGACCACTGGCTATTGGTTCGGTTAATGAAATGAGAGAAAATGAGGCTTCTAAATTCCAAATTCTAAATTAGGCCATGGTTTCCTACTTGTGATTCATACGCATACATATGAAAAAGATTTACGGCAGCTCTAAAATTGTGGTTTTTCAGTGGAACCAGTGTTGGAATCTTTGGATGAGGCATAGTCTTCCAAAGTGATTTCCCACTTATGCAAACAGATGCATACAGAAACGAAAGAGGAAGTTGAGCTTTGTGCTTACGGGAACAGTTGTCTGCGTGTGGCAACAGGACTAGGACGCCTCTGTTGGGTGGGTACTCGTGGCTCAGAATGGCATGACTCTCCAAATGAATCCTCACTGAGTAGTATTTATGTTTAACATAACTATTTTTAGGGGACACAACTCAAAAAGGACACAACTCAAACACAAAGACAAAGCTGGGCAAACAAAGGCGCTCGTTCCTATGATCACCTGGGGTGATCAAGCCTAGTGCATGAGAAGCACAGCACTCCTGATTGACTCTGAAGCTCACCAATCAGAAGTTCTGTGCTTCTTGCGCACTACACACATTCACCAATCAGAAGTTGCATTGTCAAGGAGGATGAGATGAATAGGAAGGTCATAAATTTGACAAGATTAACTGCACAATTGTTTGTAGCTTGGGCGGGTGGGGGGGGGGGGTGCTGAAGATGATCGCTTCCTTGTTGTCCCTGTCAAGGGTGCCATGGTCGTGCACAAGCATCAGGCACAAGCAAGATGCAATATACAGTTGAAAGGGTGGGGATAGTGCAATATCAGTATAGACTGAGGTTTAAGATTAAAAATAAATATAGTGAAAGGCAGTTCAGTGCAATGGTAATGTATTAATAACACTATTGTAACTAAGGTTGAAGTGCACATGAGGTAGATGAGCATTCTTGAACACACTCTCACAGTTGTCTGGGACATGAGTCTTTTACGAGGAAACCTTACAACTGTTGGGTTGTGTGTGATTGGGAAGTTGACTGTGTTTCAGCGTCTGAGTGCTTCCGTACCACTGAGCCAAAAGAGAATGAGCCTGAGGGTAGCAGGTAGGTGGTTGGTTTCGTCACTCCTGAGGGTAGCAGGTAGGTGGTTGGTTTCGTCACTCCTGAGGGTAGGAGGTAGGTGGTTGGTTTCGTCATTCCAGACTTCATTCCCAGCATGTCTCTGTTGGGCTGTGCAAAGATACCCTGGGGTGTGGGGGGTTACTCCTGGAGCAAAGTACATTGCACACCTCATGTATTTGCACAACTCCTCCGATTCTAGATATAGATAGATAGATAGATAGATACAGTAGATAGATACTTTATTGATCCCCGTGGGGAAATTTACAGGGCCGGGACTGGTAAGGTGCCAGTGTTTCCCACAGAATTGGATTCAATTTGTGGCGGTAGCTGACTTGGACTATAGGTCTAATTGAGTGCCTGTCACTTTAAGATGTTTGAGGGAACCCTTGCAATTGTAACACAGTTGAAAGGCTGCTGATGTGTGGATGCAAAACGTTTTTTACATAGTTAAAATAAAGGTTCACATACTTCTCCTTGGGACAAGCACTTTTGAATTTTGGAAAACACTTTTCCATTTACATCGGGATTTTGCAAACATTCATTGTCAGAGTCAATAAAATGGGCCCTTCAACGAAATTGACAAGCAGCTGTAAGTAGGCTAAGCATGCTAAATTCGACATCCAAACAGTATTCTAACGTTAGCTTTGAGATACTGCTTGATTTCATAACTTAACTTAGTTTAGTCTCTTCAATGTAGCCTACTATGTTGTGATAAGACCTTAGCAGAGTTTACTTCAATGCAGCAGTTTTGAACAAATTTGCGCAGCATGGTCACCATGCTAAGCGGATTTAGTAGCAATTTAGCCAGACGTCTTCTATGCAATGCTTCTATGTGGCAACAACAATCCTTCAACAATCGTGAATATTTTGTTAAATGCACGTGCAGAGTCGTGGCAGCGGGCTACGAGAGAGAGTGGGGCGGGGCAAGGAAAGGCTGCGTGCGTAAAAAGCGCAGCTCAATGGCAATGCAAGGATTTGATCTTATATTTAATTTAAATTAAATTAAACATAGAATATTAATCTGTGGCGGCCGATTTTTATTTTGTGGCGCCACGCCACAGATTAGTTAATGTATGGGAAACACTGGGTGCTCAAGGGAGTGTGTCATGGTGAAGGTGGAAAAAGTAGTCCAACCATAGTCCTAGGAACTCAAATTGCAACATTTCACTGTATTTGCATCCACTATGGTTTCGGTTGTAAGTGTGTTTTTTGTTGTTTTCGCTATAGGTGTTTTTTTATCATGTTTTCGCTATAGTTTAATATACTTAATTGCATGTGTTCAGTTTCTGAACAAGGCTGGTTTAGCCAATGGAGAGCATTTGGATAAATACTGAATTAAACCAGCTTCCTAGCCTGAGGTGGATGTAAGATGTCCAGGGCAGGATGGTTCCTGGTTGGAGTAGGGTTGGCAATGAGAACACACCCGCTTGCCATTGAGTGAATGAGCACATGTGTACTCTCGTCTCATCTTAAGTTTTGCTCTCTCTATTTCGCTATCATCTTCAGGTGCTTGAGTGTGAACAGGGGGGAAAGGGGAGGTACTTGTATGTGGGGGGTTACAGCTCCGGTGCCTGTATGGGTCAGTTTATGTAGCGTCCTAGCTGTCCAGCTCCGGAGCCTGTATGGGTCAGTTTATGTAGTGTCCTAGCTGTTCAGCTCCGGTGCCTGTATGGGTCAGTTTGCCTGCAGGTCCTCGCAGGTGTAGCTTACTGCAGGTTGTTCTGGCTCCGTACCTGGGCACTAAGGCCAGGGGCCCTCTCAAGCCGCACCTTTGACCACCTCCATTTGACACGCACGCACACACTCACACACCTGTGCTAAGGAAGGATGGTTTGAGGATTGCTTACAAATATTTTTTCCTCCGACACCCACAAACGTACTCTTGCAATTTCACTGTATTTGCATCCACTATGGTTTCGGTTGTAGGTGTTGCTCACTGCTGTGGGATTATCTTAATATGCATTACTGTTATTAATTACCTAATCACTGCTGTGGGATTATTTTAATATGCATTACTGTTACTGATTACCTTATCAAAGATTATTCTATAGAGTTGATTATTAAGAGCAATTATCATTAACACTTTTCCTCTCTCTCTCTCTCTCTCTCTCTCTCTCTCTCTCTCTCTCTCTCCTCTCTCTCTCTCTCTCTCTCTCTCTCTCTCTCTCTCTCTCTCTCATCTCTCTCTCAGGCCTCCTCTCAGAAGAGGTAGCTCTTTTACCTTCTTGACCCCAAGCTCTCAATGGGACTTCAGTCTGGTGAGTCATGTGTCATGATTTGCTCCCCTGCAATAAGATTGTGTGTGTGCATGCCTCCAGACGATGGGCGGCAGACAGGATAAGTTTAATCGAAGCAAGATGCTGTGTTTCTTTTATTGTGTGTGTTAGAAGTCATTTTGTGTGTGTGGGTTTTGAATGCTTATGTTGGATAAAGTTGTGTGTTTTGTTTAGGAGAGTGTGTGTGTGTGTAGTACTTGGATAAGCTACTTCCTGTGGTAACCTGGACATTGCGGCTGCTCTGTGTCAAAGGTTAAGTGACAGCAGCACTTGCCCCAAGCTCACATGGAGAGACTCATGCAAAGCCCCAAAACACAAACAGCTTAATGTGCCAGAGTTTTCCTTTGGCTTAAAAACCCTCCTGACAGAGGAACAATTGTGCCCTCACGTTGCACCAAATCAGCCTGGCCTCTTAAACAGTACTAGGGTTGCATGAAACATAGGATGGGTCTCTCACACACACATGCACACACACACACATGCACACACACACGGGCAATCTCTTGCTCTGATGTGACGTCTGTGTTAGTGGAGCTTTGCATACCCACAGGTCACTGTTGACTCACTGATCAGGCAGAGTGACCCCAACACTCAACTCCTCTGGTCTCTCTGTCTGTTCCCCCCCCCCCCCCCCCCCTTCCTCTATCTCTGCCAACTCCTTTTAGTAAGGTCCCACCTGTGAAGGTTGTAGAATATCTTATTAGCATAGATTTTAAGAAACATCTATATTTAAGTTTCTCTAACACACAATGCTCTGGCCATTAAATAGCCTTAGTTGCGCAAATGGCCTTAAATTAAACCAAACAAACAAACTCTGCCATCCCCTTCTTAATCTCTTTAAACTCTCTCTCTCTATCTCTATCTCTCTCTCTCTATCTCTCTCTCTCTTTCATTTATTATTTCCTTTGTCTTCGTTTCCTCCTCCTCTCTTCTACTCTCTCTCTCTCTCTCTCTCTCGGAGTCTCACTGAAGATGCAGTACAATATTGGCAAAAGTGGAAATGATAATAATTAAATAATTCTATACATATAATAATAGTGCATAAAATGGCTTTCCCGTTCTCTCTCTCTCCCTCTCTCCTCTCTCTCTCTTTCTCTCTCTCTTTCTCATTAGATCAGCATCAGTGTAATGAGTGCCTTTCATTCCTCCCTGATGTCCTAACTGCTGTTTACTGTAAATGCTTTGTGCTGATTGGAACCAGAGCTCCATTACTGCATCACGCTCACTCACACATACACAGCAGGCACAGGCACAAAGCATTCCTGCACTGATGAACTGGATGAAACCCTATCTCCCTACGTCGCTATCGGCCTTGTCGGAGGGGGGAGAGAGAGAGAGAGGTAGAGCAGGGAGGAGATGGAGACGCTTCATCTTGTGCCAAATGCCCTCTGAAGTTTACCTCTGTGCCCAGTAAATGCACACATATACACACAATGCCCTCTGAAGTTTACCTCTGTGCCCAGTAAACACACACATACACACACATACACACACATGCACACTAGTTGACGTCATTCATTGCACATTCAAGTTAGATGCCCTTTGTTGCGCACACCTTACAATTAGTGGCCTCCACGAAGGAGTGTTGGCATAGAAAACGTGTGTGTGTGTTGAAGAAGGAGGTTAGATGTGTGGAATAAGCATGCACGATTATGGAAAATTATTTTTCAGCACAAGTGTGTGTGTGTGTGCAGGTGTAAGACTGAGAGAGTGGATCACATGTCATGGGAAGTTGTCTAAGACAAAGCTCTTGCCTTATAGCAAATTACACGGATATTCTGTGTAAAGGCCATATGATGTGTATGTTCTCTGATGCTGTTGCTATAGCTTGCAGAAAGCTATAGCTAAGAAAGCATTGTGGTGCACTGCTCGGAGTGTTACTTCACCAAACTGATTGACACACACACTTCTGAGTACTGGCATGGACAATAGACCACAGTGACTCATGTGCCTCCATGCAGAAAAGGCCCCACCTGTTCTTTTGCCTGTATGTGACTCAAAGAACCCACACAACGCCAGTTACTGTATATAACGCCACTGTATTGCTGTATTGGTACTCGAAACCTCTCGGTATTAGCTGTGCCTGTACTGGGGGCATGTACTTTCTTCTGATCTCATCAGAATCTGGCCTGTCAATCAGTCAACACTTCAACTCCACTGATGTTTTAGTTTGCTGATTGGCTACGATGATCCCTCTAATCAGAACCCTGAGTAATGGGGGGGGGGGGGTGATGAGTGGAGTGCCTATTCACATGTTTAAAGAGCATGATGACCCCATCAGCACTCACAGGCCTGATGTGATGCTAATGAGCTGAAGGACTGAAACTGTGTGTGTGTGTGTGTGTGGGGGGGGGGGGGGGGGGGGGGGTCTCTGTGTGTGTGTGTGTAGAATTTCCATTGCATATTCATTTAGCAGGCCCTTTTATCCAAAGGGACGTACAAAAGGAGGAATAGCATTCAAGCTTCATTGCAAAGGAGCCCTTAGGTAGCACAATACTACTGCAATAAGCACCATCAGCAGAGGATGAGGGTGTTCTGCTGCTTTCGAGATGTCTCATAAATGTCTCGTAAATCCGCCGCCCAAGTTGGAAAGTGTAAATTACCCAGCTTTCTTGCGGCATTTTGGGCAGGCACGCCCCCTTTACCTTGGAGTACTTGAGGGTACCCCGAGGTGGACGTACGACCTTACAACAAACATGGCTGTGCCCATAGCTGAGATGAGATGACATGTATTTTTTTGCATATGTACTGTGTTGGTCATGTTAAAGTTGATGTAATGCTCTTACACACTAGATTACATTGCTGCTTCAATCCGGTCACCAATTCATGCATTGCACAGTCTTGCTGTGCCTGCAATACAATGTAACAATTTGTTTTCCAGCCGTTTAGCTAGAGGCTACATGTAGCACAAAACAATAACAATGACTAGCCTCCTGCTAATGCCCCTCGTGGCTCGAGAGAAAGGCGTTCCTATAGCCACTCATTGGTACATGTTGTACGAGTGGGTGTACGATGATTTACAAGACAAATAGAAAGCAGCATTAGTCAACATGTAGTCGAAGGAACAGGTGGTAGAGGGAGGGAAGAAGCCCTTCTTACACAGATTGTAGTCTTTTGAGTATAGCTTGAATGGGGGGAGTTAGTTAAAAGACTACAATCTTTCAAGAATCTTTCCTAACTGACACAGAAAGCCTGTCGGTTAACACACATGCACACATACTCAACACACATTCAAAATCAGATAGTCAACCCACAAAAACTCACACACTATTGGTACACATGTTTTGTCACCTCTCAGCTGTTGCAGACCAGGTGCTAATGTAAGCCCCTAACACCTTCCCCCTCAGAGTGGATTTCTTCCTGCCAGTGATGGGACCCCTAGGGGGAACATCACCTGAGAGACACACACACACACACACACACACCCCGTAGGGCTCTGTGGGGTAGCTAGTGAAGGAGAAAGGAGAGGAGCATGAAGAGAGATTCCTCCTTTTCAACATTCTGTGTATTCAGACTGTCTGCCTGTGAGCGCACTAAACATATCAATGCAATGCATATGGCAGCCAGAGCTCTTTAGAAGCAGTTTCTTGCAATGCACTGTCTTAGTGTGTGTGTGTGTGTGTGTGTGTGTGTTTGATGTATTTTGTACTTGTAGTAGCGTGTGTATGGATTCTTAACACATGCTTGTGTGCGTTTCACAGAAGCGCAAGAGGCGAGAGAAGGACGATGATTCAGTCAGCCTGTCCAGCTTCGATTTCAAGGTAGGTAACTAAGCCCTCCCATGGGCAACAAGAGTCAACACCAGTCATCCCAAGAACACAATTACACACTCACACACACTCACTCCTCACCGGCTGCATTTGTTTGTTTGCTTCTAATTCGATTTAAATGTATGCCTTGGAATGTTTACTCTGATACAGTATCCTAGAACATTAAGGTTCATTATGATTTCTTCCTAAAGAAGTCTATTATCATTGCTGGTGTGGAAGCATCATCCATTTTCCCATAAACAAAGAGGCACATATCCACACCTTTTTATAAACCTTCTTCTGCACTTAAACAACCAGAGCTGTATAGAACTGTTTAACCTGGTCAACACACTCTCATCCTCACTCTCACTGGCTCAGTCACATGGTCAACACACTCTCATCCTTACTGGTTTAGTCACATGGTCAACACACTCTCATCCTCACTCTCACTGGTTTAGTCTTGGTTCTTGAATTTCCCCTGGGGATCAATAAAGTATCTATCTATCTATCTATCTATCTGTCACCTGGTCAACACACTCTCACTGGTTTAGTCACCTGGTCAACACACTCTCATCCTCACTCTCTCTGGTTTAGTCACCTGGTTAACACACTCTCATCCTTACTGGTTTAGTCACCTGGTTAACACACTCTCATCCTTACTGGTTTAGTCACCTGGTTAACACACTCTCATCCTCACTCTCTCTGGTTTAGTCACCTGGTTAACACACTCTCATCCTCACTCTCTCTGGTTTAGTCACCTGGTTAACACACTCTCATCCTTACTGGTTTAGTCACCTGGTTAACACACTCTCATCCTCACTCTCTCTGGTTTAGTCACCTGGTTAACACACTCTCATCCTCACTCTCTCTGGTTTAGTCACCTGGTTAACACACTCTCATCCTTACTGGTTTAGTCACCTGGTTAACACACTCTCATCCTCACTCTCTCTGGTTTAGTCACCTGGTCAACACACTCTCATCCTCACTCTCACTGGTTTAGTCACCTGGTTAACACACTCTCACTGGTTTAGTCACCTGGTTAACACACTCTCATCCTTACTGGTTTAGTCACCTGGTTAACACACTCTCATCCTCACTCTCTCTGGTTTAGTCACCTGGTTAACACACTCTCATCCTCACTCTCACTGGTTTAGTCACCTGGTCAACACACTCTCACTGGTTTAGTCACCTGGTCTCCTTCCCTTTTAACCACAAGCGCAAACTGCACGGTCATCCATTACAGGGCCTCAGGCTCCGTAAAAACCACCGCACTTTGAGTAACCACACCGAGCTGCATGCAGTCGGCCACAGCAGCCCAGCCTCCCTCCCTCACTCCCTGCTCTCTGTGGCCGCGGCGGTCAGAAAGTCAAATTAGCCGTGGCTCCCAAGTAGTAAGGGTCACGTCAAGGCCACTGGTGATGCATGAAGGGCCTTGTTGTCACCTCTAAAATGCACAAATCTTACAAGTCGACTCTTGTATGTTTAGTGGCTTAGCTAATGCTCTTCTAGGAGAGTTGAGTTCATCCTCATGTGGTCCAGTAGATTTGTGGGTGTATGTTTAGCTTACTGTGTTCATGTCGTGCAGTCGTGTGTCTGTGTGTGTGTGTGTGTGCGTTCGTGTGTGTCTGTGCGCTTCTTCAGGGTTCAGTAGAGCAGATAAGCAAAGGTGAGTGATGTGACCTTCATGCTGCTCTCTACTCCCGTGTGTGTGCGCTCTCTACTCCTGTGTGTGTGTGTGCGTTCTCTACTCCTGTGTCTGTGTGCGTTCTCTGCTCCTGTCTTGTTTACATCGCTGCAAGGCCATTAGTGCTGATCTGGGGCCAGTTCTGTTTTGAGGCCTCCATCACAATTCGGCAGGTTGACCCAGGCCAGACTGTACTGGGGTCTGCTCCCGCAGCCTTTCCAGCAGGAAGCCGAGTGCCGTTGTGGACATTGTTTGCTGTAGCCAATCATTATTAAGCTGCAGTGCTCTGCTGTTATGAGAGCTTTCATCTTCCCCTGCCAGCCCTTCCGGAGTTTATCCAGGCCGGCTCCTCATCTCTGGCGGAAAGTTTGCAATCTGAGATGACTAGTGTTTGTGGTGTTTTTCTTTCGAAAAGCCTGAGTGCTGTTTGGCAGCGGACCCAAGCGTGGGTCGGTGCTTGTATTGCTGTTCATTTCCCTAGCAACCCCATATTCACAGTTTCTGTCATCGTGAGACACACCCGGTGTACTATCCATCATGAAGAGACACACACACACACACAGACACACAGATTCCCAATCCTCTCAATGACTGTCACCAAAAAATGGGTGTGTATAGACAGGCTAGACTTGACTAGAAAGAAAGCCTCCATTGTTTTTGTTTCAACTGTTTCACTCTGTATCCCCATTTGTCCGATGGTCCAAGCTGTGTGATTAGCAAGGGCGGGCACAGGGTGTCCGCGGGGTTGTAAAAAGTATTAAAAGGTAGTAAATGAAATAAGCCAAATTTAAGGCCATTTAAAAGTATTAAAAAGTATTATTACACTGCTCTTCAGAGTTCTGCAGAAAGTTCCATTCACATGAATGGGCCTTCCCAACGTTCGGGCCTATGTTAAATCTATATAAATCACCGGCAAAGTATATAATCACCGCTGTCAATGGCAACGGGTTGATTAACGTCTTTTATATCCCTCCGCAAGAATTCCGTTCGCTTATTGCAATGGAATTTCATTGAAAGGGAAAGTAAGCTAGTAAGACGTTGCCACGCAACACCTGAAACTGTCAGGTTCTATCTGTGTGGCGAACTATTTATTTTGTCAGCGAAAGACACGAAACGGTAGCAAAATCATTTTTAAAGATTCATTGTGTTAGGTTTCTTTTCTCGTTTTGGTAAGTAGCCGTGTAATAAGCGGGATAATGTATTGCCTTCAGGTCGAAGCAAAACCCCTCCGCTGCGCGTCGGGGTTCTGTTCTCTCTGTCGGGACTTATTTTCTGATAATTACCGGCGGACAATACATTATCTCTTACATAAACGTCATCTGATGAGGTATTAAATTTTCGAACCACTAACTATGAGGTTTTCCATTTGTGTTAAATGCAGGCCTATCTCCTAAAATTCGTGTGAATTTATTTATATTATATTAATTATATGTGCGAGTAGGACCTGAGCGATATGTCAGTGTGCGTTCGCGGTAAAAACTTTTAGCGACCCCCTCAAACTCTATGCTCAAACTGGATATATGGCTGGCTTACTGCCAAACTTGTTGCCAAAAGTTTGCTACCATTGACAAATTCATGGGAAAATTTAATTTTTCGGACATGTGGTTAGAGGACTCGAGATTCAAAGACTGGCTTAGGCTTTTTGGCAACAGCCAAGAGGCTTATTGCCACGTCTGTAAAAAGACAATAAATGTCACCTGGGTGGGAGTGAATGCCGTCAGGTCACATATGGAGTCTACTAGCCAGCAAACAAGAATGTGCGGACGTAGTCAGAGGTGGAAGAGTCGACTGCCTGGCTCAGTGGCTCATTGACCACGTAGGGCTACTGTCTCTCCACATAAATATGCGTCATTGAAGCTATCAGTATGTCTACGCTACCAGCTGTCATTGTCATCAAAAAAAGTAATAATTTGCGCCATCACGTTTTCAATGACACAGGCTGTAAAAGCAGCAGACATAGCCTAAACTAGGCCTACATACAGTATCACAAGAACCCATTTTCAAATTAAAAGTCCCCATAAAGGCAGAAGGCCTTTTCATTCAAACAAATATATAATTAAATGAAAGGGGGGGAAAAACAAGAATATAACATGTAAGGGGTTATTTGCAATGAGCTACCCCTGCCTTGACTACAGAATAGAGGTTAAATATAGGCCTGACAGTGTTGCTTTGTTTAGGCTATAAGATTTAACATTGTCTTCCCTCAGTAAATGTCATGTTAAGGTTAGTTTAACAGGTGTTACCTTTACATTATTCAAAGCTTGCTCAGGAGCTATAGGCTTACTCCCTTGATGTAGTATGTGATTAGATCAAAGTCCCAATAGACTTGCTTAAAATTAGTTGAATATAACAACCTGTGTACTGTAGGTTTTTATAGGCTGTATTGTAATATGCTATCAATATATTATAATATCATATATTTTAAGTCAATTTGTCAATTAGTTTCCACAAAATTCCTCAGAAGTCACCATTTAAGGGGTTATTTTTCAAAATTTTCGTCACGGGGAGCATGCAGGCCCAAAAGTATTTTATCACATGGGGCCCACATTCTCCAGCAGCACCCAATTAATAATTAGTATTTTTGTAAAATGTGACCACCTATATTTGAATGTGATACCTTGACTGGCAAATTATGAGACAGCAAGGGTGTGTGTACTGCGTATGGTCGTGGGCCTTTTTGGAAGAAAGTCCAGTAAACCTTTTCTGATTTTCATTTGTCATTTTGTCTTGATTGAGAGAGAATGATAGTGAAAGAACGTGTAGTGCTGGAGAAGTGGTGTGTGCTCTTCCTGCACATAACAATGAAATAACTTTTAATTTGGGGATTAAATAACAAATAATTGTGTATAGGCCAGTGTTTTTTTATTGAAGCAAAAAATGAACAAAGTATCCAGTAACTGTAATAATAGATACTTGATTTAAATTGTAAGCATTGCTACACTTTCTTAAGTAACAAAATGACAGTAATCCGTTACTTTATAATTAGTTACCCCCAATACTGAATTTCGAAAGGTTGCCGCTAGTTGCAGCTTGAAGTCGTGTTGGTATTAAAAAATATTGTGAAGGTATTAAAAGGTTAAATTCAAGAATTAAATTCAACTTAAGAATGTCTGTATATACCCTGGGGCACATGCACATGTGCATACTGTGAGGGTACTTGACTGTCAGTAAAAGGGGTACTGTTTTTGGAGTATCTTATGGTGTAGTAGTCTGAGAATGTGAAAGCTCTTCGATTCTGACTTCTCCGCTAGGCCCATTTATAAACAATCTCCACAGCAACCAGATGTACACAGATAATGCTGAGACAAAGTATTCTATCTAAATCATGAAGCAGTGATTCAGCACCTTCTTCCAAAAGTGTCAGTTTGGACATGTTTTTCTGGTTGTGTGTATGTGTGTTTATTTGTCCGGTCTAGCCTTCTTCCTCTGACCGAACCAGTTTCACCTGAACGTTTGCGAGGAGTCATTCTACCACTTGGATTTAGTACCCTATTGCTCTCTCACTAGCGGACCCTCCCCTCCCACTAGTGTCCGCAGTACTTGTATGGATGTGTATTGTCATAGCAAACACTGGGCACGACGGGTGACTGAATTACGGCCTAGATGAAGGCAGTTCTACGGTCAACGTCACGTCTGCCTAGTTCCTTGAAAGTTTCCACTGGAAGTGGCGCTTTTCCCATGGACCTGTAAGTTCAAGGGAAGGGAATGTTGGTTGGAAGCAGATCCTTGAAAGTCCACTTTTCCTGGAAGTGTCCAATCCAATCCCCAATGCCCAAAAGGGGTGTTCAAGGTTTTCATAGAACTAGTGTTGACGTAGACGTGTTTATTTGATTCCGCTCTCTGACCAGTATTTAGCAGACATTTTATCCAAAGTGACAGAGACTCGCAACGACAGGTTCGGGAATCACACCGGGGTTGACCAATTGTCAGGCCATGGCGCTATCTGCAAATGGTTCTAGGTGCTTCAAAAGGTATGTGTTTCTCAGAGAGGGCGGTTGACCAGGGCTGGAAGAGTGTGAAATCCACTGGAGCATTTCTAGCTTTTAGAATCAAAGGGTTTCTCACTAGAGCTGTTCACTAGAGCAGTGTGGTCTTTAGCGGGGATGAGAAGGTCAGCTCTGACACACACACACACACACTCTAGAGCAGTGTGGTCTTTAGCAAGGATGAGAAGGTCAGCCTCATAACAGCTGATAGGACAGCCAAGCTTTATCCAACTGTGGCTGGAGCACTCACTGTTACAGTAACGCACACACAATAACTCGCACGTGTGCACACACACACACACACACACTACTTGCACGCACAAAGATTGATTGTGTGTGTCAGGAGAGTTCCTGCCGAGATTGAAGACTTCCCCATGGCCACTCTGCTGCTTGGAGGAGGAAGTGAAGCGCTTTTGGCAAGAAGTGTTTGAGAGGGAGAGGGAGAGGGAGAGGGAGAGGGAGAGAGAGGGAGAGGGAGAGGGAGAGGGAGAGGGAGAGGGAGAGGGAGAGAGAGGGAGAGAGAGGGAGGGAGAGAGGGAGAGGGAGAGGGAGAGGGAGAGGGAGAGAGGGAGAGAGAGAGGGAGAGGGAGAGGGAGGGAGGGAGAGAGAGGGAGAGAGGGAGAGAGAGAGAGAGAGGGAGAGAGAGAGAGAGAGGGAGAGAGGGAGAGAGAGAGAGAGGGAGAGAGGGAGAGAGAGAGAGAGAGAGAGAGGGAGAGAGAGGGAGAGGGAGGGAGAGAGAGAGAGAGGGAGAGAGGGAGAGAGAGGGAGGGATAAAGGAGTAATAATGTTCAGAGGGAGGAAGAGCGGCAGGATACAGTATAGTTCGGCAGGATACAGTATAGTTCAGCAGGATACAGTATAGTTCGGCAGGATACAGTATAGTTCAGTCGTCATGACACCTTGTTTTGTCACATTCTCTGGTCAGTAGGCGAAGGGTCATGTTTGTCCAAGCAAGTGATTTTGTTTGCGAATGTGTGTGAAAGCATGCATTCTGATATGCAGTGTATTCATAGGTGTGTGTGTGTACATGTGCGTGAACTTTGTCGGTGACTGAGCCTGTCCAAGGGATTGAGGTAGTGTATTTTTATGATTGTGTGTGTGTCTGCTCTCTATCTGATTTGAGGTTTAAGGGTGCGTGAATGCTTGCTAGTTACCTGCTGTGTTTGGTAGCAACAGCACCTGAAAGGAACTTAAATAAACTGTTGAGCAATATCCGGAAGTGTGTGTATGAGAGCGTATGAGCGAGACGGAGAGAGATATTCAGGAGCTGTATTTGCTAGGCTCCTTGCTTGAAGAGAGACACACTCCAGTTGGCCTCTAATAGTGTTCTATAGAACTGTTTGTCTCTCTATCTACATTCTTTAGGCCGATTTTATTTTTGCCATGTGTCTCTGGTCTACTTCCTCCCTTTCACTTCAATTTATAAACCATCTTTTGACTGCAAGAACATTCTGTTTACTCCCTAACAGATGATGTCCTCATCCAAGCAGGGTGTGGAGTTCTGTTAAAAGCAGGCCATGCTATCAAGGTGCTCTCTGCAGTATGTGAACGAGCCAATAAGTGTGTGTGTGGTTTTTCTGTGTGTTTGTCTGGGAGCTTGTGTACTCAGCCTCTACTTCTAGTGGAAATGTATGAAGGGGAGCGCAAGCAGTTCCAAAGGGAAGGGTATGCAAGGTAGGTTGTGCCAGGTCTAAAGGGTCAGCAGAGACCTGCACACTGTTGCAGAAGCTCCCAGGCCCCGTTTACACGTACATGGTTATTTTGAAAAACGTTTCCCTTTGTTTGTGTTCTTCGTTTACACGCAAACGGAGAATTCGCCTCTGAAAACGTTTCTTTCTAAAAAAACTCCGGCATCCGGAGTGGAGATGGGTGCTGGAGTGGAGAACTTTGGTTGCAGGTTTGCATGTGAACTGACAAAAATGGAGGCATCACATTTTTCACACAGCGCTAGATCTTGTACCTGCGCCAAAAGTGCAACTGATGGTTCCGTTTTCATTTGGCTATGGTGATCATGGATGCATTCAGAGTAGCAGTCACATTTATGTTGGTGCAAACCCTTTTAGTCTCTTTGCATTTGCAAATACAGTTGCACAAAAGAGAAAGAGGATGTGATTGTTGCTATTTTCAGGATTCTGATTGGCTAACGTTGGCTTGAGCTTCTCGTTACACTGCCACCTACAGGTTTGGCATGCTCTTGAAGGCATATACACGGGTTAGTATAAACGACAACTTTTCTGAAAACTGACGGGTGTGCGCGATGTTATTTTTGAAAACGTAGAGGGTGAAACGTGAACAGGGTGGTGAGGGTGAAATGATAACAGACGGCCACGTGTAAACGTAGCCTTAAAAATGAGTGTGCACAAGCAACATTTAAAAAAGGCACAGGTAGGCTCATCTGATTGGCTGACTCAAGGTAGATGGGCTCTGTCTGAATGTGTTGAAATGTAAAGCTACAGGGCTCTTTTGATCATTAGAGCCAATGCTGCTCCTGTGCTTTGAAATTCTTGTTTTTAAGCACTGTGTGGTTTTTCCTCTATATGCTAAGCCACAGGGACACTTCAGCATATAAATAACATTTCTGGTGATGCAAGAAATGGTGCCTTTCTTCATGAAATCAGACTCATTCTTTATGATTTCACCACTTTCAAGGAAATAAGATAAGGCTCCATGTATTGTTTTTAAAACCTTCCGTTGGATCACAGTCGAGTTTCTTGTAAAATACCTGATTGTAAAGTTGTCTGTTAATTTCAGTATCATAGTCACACATGTTCAACACTACTATAGAGCCGCCTTTCTCTGCGGGTTTAACAATCCTTATTAAGTTCAGATAAAGCCTTCCTATGATCTATTGGTAGGTTGTTGTGGACCTTATATTCTTTTTTCACAGAAAGAGGTAGGAGGTAGGTAGGGGTAGGACATCCCTTTTAACTAGGCGACAGTAGGTTGTTTTAAGAGAGGCATTTCTATTTTTAGGAGGGACAAAGGTGGTTTTTATTTTTTTTTTTTCCTCGTAAAAAATGTTGCTTTAGGCGCTGCGGCGCAGCAGGCTACAGTGTCCGTACCATATACGGGTCCAAGTGCCCACGGGGACCCAGGTTCCCACCCACCCCATCTCTCTCTCCCATTCACTTCCTGTCTGTCTTCACTGTCCTGTCACAATAAAGGCAAAAAGCCCAAAAAATACTCTTTAAAAAAAAAAAAAAAAGATTTTGCTGTACATGTTTGAGACTCAGACTGTAGGTTTGACACGTAGTGTTCTAAAAACATTTTTAGAAAAAAATCAACATAGGCATTGAAGTCACTGCAATATTGGTAGGGACAAAAGACAAACCTTTACTTCGAGCTTCTAGACAGCTTGGAGACAGTTCTAAGTCATAATTAAATTGTGAATAGGACTTTACTATCGCTGACCTGAGCTTGTTTCTGTTGGCTGGAACTACACACTTGCCTTTAATGAGCTTGTTTCTGTTGGCTGGAACTACACACTTGCCTTTAATGAGCTTGTTTCTGTTGGCTGGAACTACACACTTGCCTTTAATGAGCTTGTTTCTGTTGGCTGGAACTACACACTTGCCTTTAATGAGCTTGTTTCTGTTGGCTGGAACTACACACTTGCCTTTAATGAGCTTGTTTCTGTTGGATGGAACTACACACTTGCCCTTAATGAGCTTGTTTCTGTTGGATGGAACTACACACTGGCCTTTAATCAGGTCAGTAAAGCTGATCTGCTGTGATCCAGGGGACCAATAGGGATGACTGGCAAGCAGGACGGCTAACGACTTACAGGGGTCTGACAGCTGATTGAGGCACACAGACATCCGAGGCCACCCACTGTGTGTGTGTGTTAGTGAGAGAGTGTGTGTGTGTATGTGTTGATTGAAAGATGGTACCATACTAGACGTGCAAATAGCTTGGCCTCTGGTTAGGATTTTCCTCCTATTGAGACAATGCAAAATTGCCACACCTTAATTTTCCTGGCAAGTAATTAAAAAAAAATATTACTTACTTGGAAGCGGTGTATGGTGCAATGCACTTGTGACAGATTGAAACAAGAAGCCAGTTAGGATGACTAACCTTAACCCACCTAAGAATGTTGTCTGTGAATGTGTCTGACCGCTGGGACACTTGTCATTTCCACACTAGCCAGGACAAGTTTGTTGAGTTGCACTTCTAGTGATTACCAGAGGCGATTGCTCTGAGACTACAGGGGAAGCTCAGCCTCCTAAAATATCACAGAACATTTCAGTAAATAATACTGTATTACATAAGCCTACTATTCCAACTAGAACATGCTAAAAACAGTGTTCAACTTCATGGCTAGTTCGTTCAGCAGTAAGGTTTTGCTGGTCATCTATCATGATTTAGCACCCCTAATATATTGCTGTGACGACACGATCCATCAAAAACCCATAGACGCTCGGCTTCACTGGACTTTCCATGGCACTACAGAGTGGGCTGATCTCAGTGCAAAAAAAATAGATGTTTATTGGACAAACGCCACAAAAATAGTTTCCAGGGAAGCCCGGCGTCTCTGGGAGTGAATGGGGCAGTGGGACGGCCCGGACTCCAAGCTTCTGTATGATGATTGCAGGAACCGGCATAGTGGCTGGACTCTTTTTGATTGACAGCATATGTCGCGATCGGAGAGTAAGAGTTTCAAGTTCAGGGATGCGTTTAACGTTAGTGTTGGCAGTTGAAGTCGAGAGGCACGGCAAGTTGCAGCTCAAATTCTCATATATTTGTGAGCAATACAATCTGTTTCTATTTGTCTTTGTACATATCCTACTGTAAATAAAACCCTAATGTGGAGTTACAGAGTTTGTGACTTGCTTTTGTTTCAGTTGTACACAAAATACACAAAATAAAACAGCAAGGAAGATAACCGTACAGAATAGTCACAGAGAAATAACTCAAGTAGGCTACAAGATGGCCTTAATTACTATATTAATTTAAACTCCCCCCAAAGTGAACTGGTATAATGTAGCCGAGCCAGTTGCCACGTCCCAGAAGTCTAAACTGTTTGTGGTCTCATGTTAATCTGGGTTTGGGGATCACTTTTGCCCTCAAAGAACAATGTAGTACCATAATAATATTAATTTAATAATTGAGCAATTTTTTAGAGCTTCCTCTATTCCAAAGAATCATAAGTGACTCAACGAACAAACACACACACACATACACACACTTGCATTGACACAACAAAGTAGGTATACAGCAAGTGACCAGTGCATGGTTTGAACCTCAAACTTCAAGCTTCATTTGCTACATGCAGTTCACTTTTTTAGCAGCAGAGGGTAACACTCACACAGTCACATGCATCACTTGGCTTGGACACACTGGAATACACACATGGCCGGTCTCTGGCACAACGGCATCACCCACCAGACACACACTAACTCCGAGGCAATGTGAATGGTGTGAGTTGCATTGCAAGGTGTGAACTTTATTGTTGTGTGTTTGTCTGTGTGGGCATCAGTCATGTTCTCCCTAACACCTCTGCAGATGTCCTGTTTTAACACCTCAGCATTGAGCCAGGAGGGCGAGTTAAGGGCTTCCACTCTGAGTGCACATATGTATGTGTAATAGGCAAATGGAGAAGAACACACACACACACCGACACAAAGAGGAAGGATGGGAGCAAAGTTTTGGCCTCAAGGTTTAGGTACTCCTTTTAGCATCAGTGCAGGTGCTCTCATTACTTTAACATTACACACACACACACACACACACTTTGGTCTGATTATTAAGTGAGTAGTTTGTCACTTGTGTATTGGGCCCTGATTGGCTGTCTGTTTCCGTGGGTGGAGGGGGTTTCACTCCTGCGATTGATCACCCCCTTCTGATCAGAGCATGATAATGGCCCTCATGTCTCTTTTTAACACACACACACACACACACACACACACACACATCAATATGCACATATTAACCAAACAAAGCTTTTCATTTAACACCTCAATCTGCATTAAGACTTTCACTGAGCACTGAGACTTTCACTTGAGATCTCACCACAGATGCACAGAAACACACACTCACAAACACAGACATACACACACACACACTCAAACACAGACAATAATAACATAATTTAATAAACACAGTACGTGTGTGTGTGCCCGCGTGTGAAGGATGGTTCTTCATGGAAGTTTTTCTCAAGGAATGATTTTCTCAGAGGCCCATATCCTTTGTAAGTACCGCAAACACCTCTCGAAATATAACTTGCAATTCCAACTACTGTTTATAGTTGTACTGTATGTATGTGTGTGTGTGTGAGACAGACGTGCACAGAGCCTGTGGGTTGGCTTGGTCATCCCAGACACCCCCCGGCCCGCCCCCTTCCACAGTAAAGCCACAGAGTGCTGGAGGCTATTGGGGGCGGGGCTGTACTATTGTGCCCCTCCCACCATGCTACTCTGGAGTACTTTAGCCCTCCCTTGCACGCCTCAGACCTCAGAACCAAGTCAGAGAGTTTAGACACACCACCGTGCTGTGTGTGTGTGTGTAGAAGAGTTAGTCTTACTGAAGCGAACAAAGAGGACTAAAGGGACATGTTGTTGTAGCGGTGACTTTTCTTACATTCTTCCATTTTGGATTTTGAGAATTCTTCTGGGCAGTGTATTTTTCTGTGGACTACCTGAGAACTTTGCGGAACAGCAGGCGGCGATATAGGAAAGCAACGCCGACTTGTGAGTGGATTTGTGTTTAAGACATGGTGGCTCACGGTGCCAAACGCACTCTGCAGGTGATCGACTTCCAGAACCAGTGCAACAAGGACAACGAGGTGATCACCCTTTCTCTTCTACACACACACTTATTTGTTAAATATTTATAGGAGTAACCCTATAGGGTGTGTGTGCGTGTGTGTGTACAGTCATTAGGTAATGTTCTCTCCCCCGCTGGCCCTTATCAAAGGAGGCACTGAATCAGCACCTAACCCTACTCCTTATCATTGTGTGTGTGTGTGCGTGTGTGTGTGTGTGAAAGGAGGGCAAAGGTCTCTAGAGATGGTTGTACTTTAGTTTGTCTGGAGTTTAGGTAGCGCTGGTGAGAGTCATCAGCTTAGTACAGCCCACACTGCCCTGACCGACAGGGCTCCAAGGGTGCAGTTTCTCGGTGTGTGTGTGTGTGTGTGTGTGTGTCTTTGCCCCTAGGGGCTTGGTGGTTCTGAGGTGTGAGTGCATTCCTGCAGCTGAAAGGCCATTCTAGCAGCAGAAGGTACTGACCAGGTGTCCCTTTTGCACCTCTCTCTCAACTCCCTTCCCCCACCCTGTGTGTGTGAGTGTGTGACTACTTCGGGGAACAGAAGCAGAAGTATCCCGGAGTGTGTGAATGAGCTGTGATTTTTACATCCGATTTCATGGCTTTGTGGATTTTTGACGTGGCTCTGGTTCCTCAATCACACTTCCTGTGGTTGTGTGTGGTCACTGAGGTTTTTATGGAGTTTACGTAGTGTGTCTGTCCTGAGTAAACGTTCGCACTTGGGACTTGTGATGCATAACGGGCTTTGTGGAATCTGCTGAGCTTCAAGTCAATGATGGGTCAACGGGAACACACACACACACACCCTTAAGCCCACTGCTGAAACATGTGGTCAGTATAGATTAGGCTCTCTGTGTCTCTGTATTCGAGCAGAAACCAGAACACTACCTGGAACCCTGCCTTAATGCAGGCACTGTGTGTGTGTGTGTGTGTGTGTGTGGGCATGTGTGTGAATGGCTGCTGTGTTTCCCCACTCTCACAGAGACAAGCTGAGACACACACACACACACACACACACTCAAATCCTCCATATGCATGTGCATGTGACTGAAGTGGGGTTCTTTGTCTGAGTAAGATGAATATGCACACACACACACACACACACACAAACAAACTTGTGTAAAAACCTGTAATTACAACTGGTGTGTCTTGCACACACAGGAGAGGTGCAGCTCCAACGCCTTTTGGTTTTGAACTGCGCGTGGGAACCCAGCCAACTATAACACACACACACACACACAGAGCCGCTCAGGTGTAGAGCTACTCTCACGCAAGGGTCATAACTACTTGCCTGAACAAGACCACACACAACCCCCTTCTCCCCACCTTTGTGTGTGTGCGGCGGTAGAGCACACTGGGCTGAGAGGTTTACACACACACACACACACACTGGGCTGATGAGAGGTTAACACACACACACA
>NC_055979.1:29714845-29727345 GCF_018492685.1 Alosa sapidissima
CTCCTCTGACTCCGACTCCGCGGTCACCCCCACCTGCTCGGACCCCGAGACCCCCCCCAACCCCCTGCCAGCTCTGCCGGCCTCTGGCGCACGCTCCAAGCGTCGCCCCCCCTCTTCGTCATCATCGTCGTCGACTTTGTCCTCGTCATCCTCCATGGAAGCAGACGAGAACTGCCCACAGGGCGCTGTGCTGCCCCCAGCCACGTCTCCCACCCCACCGTCCCCAATCCTCACCGCTGACCCTGAGTCATCTTCCTCATCCTCCTCATCCTCATGCTCCTCCACGACATCCCTGCTGCCTCGCAAGGCCAAGAAGGAGCGCCGCTCCCTCTGCTCCCTCGGGAAGAGGAAGGAGACCATGGTCTAAACCCGGAGCGGAGGAGAGGGACAAGTCTCCCTCTGGAGGACTCCTGCCTTCCCAGAAGGCCTCAGTCAGGGACTGAAATTTGAAGAAGCGGGTGGACTTCTATTTATGTTTTATGTGTATGTGTGTGCACACACTCACATCTGAAAAGTGTGTGTGTGTGTTCTTACAACAGTGTTTCCGTCTTACTGTGCTGAACGGCAGCTATATCTCTTCCCACCCCCCGTCCAATCCAACAGTATTTACACCATCAGCAAGGACTCAAGGGAATGATTACAGTAACACACACGTCACACTCATCTGCGTGTGTGTGTGTGTGTGTTTAGGGGTGGGGAGGGTCCTTGTATCTAGTCTTGTTTACTGTTCATTTAATATTTATGTTTTCTTTTCTTTTTGTAATTAAAGTTTTACATTTTTTCTAAGATATTATCGATCAGAAGTTGTACTGTAGCTCTTTTCGGTGTGTTAAAAACAGCACTGTTTTTAGCTTTTTCTTTTTTTAAGCCAGAAAATGTTTGAGGGAGAAAGGAAGGAGAGGCTCAAACATATTGTAAAAAAAGAGAAACTAAATATTTTGTAAAGTCTGATTCTACTGGAAGTCCAGTCTTCGTCTACTCGCCACATTCCCATTGGTTTTCCAATGGCATAGCTAGCATCATGCTAGCACACCTATTTTTATCTGGCTATAGGGTTTAATTGAATGAATTTGCAACAATCTCAGTTTAATATTTTTTATTTTGGTTTGTTTTTTTTTAAACAAACATTATTTTGTCCTGTAAACTCCAATCTGAGCCATGTGGACAAATGCCAGATTTAACACGGAACACAAAAGATGGACACTTTGTAGCATTATCTCACAGCTGTGAGCTAATAGCACACCTTGGTAGCGTTACCAATAGCATTAGTGCTAGCATTAGCGCTACAGTTAGCTTGAGTGTTTATACTGGGCAATTTGAGACTTGCCTTGTCCTTGCTGAATAGAAAGTAGCTGAATGTTGTACAGGTGGTAGCAATGAATGTACATGTGAAACTGATGGCAAACAAGAAGTATGTTCAGGGAAAGAGCAGATCGACTCTGAGGTGAGGTCAGCTATTCGAACAGCCAATGGGGGTGAGGTACACACGCCCCGCCCTGGCTGGCCATTTGTTGATCCCGCCCAGAGTAGGAAGGGGCGAGGCACTGGTGAAAAGCCAGTGAGATTACGAGGAAGGAAAGCGCATGTTGGTATGGTTGCTAGAATAAGTAGAAGGCTCTGAAATGTGATGTGTAAATTAAGCCCTTTTTTGTATAAAAAGAGTTTGTGTATAAAGAAGCAAAAAATGGAATGTGAGCGATAAAGGAAGAATTATTGCTGTGGGCTTTGGGTTACTGTGGTGTACAATGAACAAACCCAATTATTGCTGTGGGCTTTGTGTGTTACTGTGGTGTACAATGAACAAACCCAATTATCGTAATAAAGATGGCTGTAAGATGGACCACTGGTCTCTGAATTTCTCTTATTGGGCCTCTGCTGCAGCTCATGGTGACCTCACGGTTTCAGCTTTCACCTCATCACACAAACACTCGCCACACAAACACTAACACCCATCGTCACACAAACACATCATCACACAAACACTCATACTCATCACACAAACCCTCATCGTCACACAAACACTCATCACAACACTCGCCACACAAACACTCGCCACACAAACACTCATCACACAAACACTCATCGTCACACAAACACATCGTCACACAAACACTCGCCACACAAACACTCATCGCACAAACACTCATCGCCACACAAACACTCATCACACAAACACTAATACTCATCACAAACACTCATCACACAAACACTCATCACACAAACACTCATCACAACACTCGCCACACAAACACTCGCCACACAAACACTCATCACACAAACACTCATCGTCACACAAACACTCATCGTCACACAAACACTCATCGCACAAACACTCATCGCCACACAAACACTCATCACACAAACACTAATACTCATCACACAAACACTCATCGTCACACAAACACTCATCACACAAACACTCATCACAACACTCGCCACACAAACACTCGCCACACAAACACTCATCACACAAACACTAATACTCATCACACAAACACTCATCGTCACACAAACACTCATCACACAAACACTCATCACAACACTCGCCACACAAACACTCGCCACACAAACACTCATCACACAAACACTAATACTCATCACACACACTCGCCACACAAACACTCATCGCCACACAAACACTAACACTCATCACACAAACACTTGCCACACAAACACTCATCGCCACACAAACACACTCATCACACAAACACTCATCGTCACACAAACACTCATCACACAAACACTAATACTCATCACACAAACACTCATCACACAAACACTCATCGCCACACAAACACTCACCATACAAACACTCGCCACACAAACACTCATCACACAAACACTCATCACAGTCATTCCTACACGTACACTCTCCCTAGCCTGGAAAATCCAGACCCTGGTAAGAAAGATTAAGGGTCTGGCTACGAACAATGTAATGGCCCAATTTGAATGTCTCACTGCACGCAATTGGATAACACTAGACCAATTTATTCTGAATGATTCCGGACTTCGACGCAGTCGGATAACACTACGACCAATATTTACTTTCCTCCAACGTTGCAGCGCTGTCTTCATCAGTTTAGCTGGTTCCCCGGGATGCAAGGGGAAAAAGTAACGTGCATCATTGCTCATTGCCAGAGTGTCTCGCAGAGATAATTCCATTGTGCTCTCACGAGAACTCTGGATTTCCAGGGTACACTCTCCCAACCTCCAATTTTTTTAATGCACAAATATCCACAAACATGCTCAAATATCCACTCCGTCACTAATGCGTATATACAAACATCGTTGCCCCCACACATCACTAATGCGTATATACAAACATTGTTGGCCCCACACGTCACTAATGCGTATATACAAACATCGTTGCCCCCACACACACACACACTAATGCGTATATACAAACATCGTTGCCCCCACACACACACACACACACTAATGCGTATATACAAACATTGTTGCCCCCACACACACACACACACACACTAAGGGCTTCTACATACTCGACGCACCCGACCGGTAGCGCGACACCGTGACGTCAAAATGACGTAGATCTTGCTGGCGCGCCAGGATTTTAGCCAGGTAGCGCGAGGTAGCGCACCACTCATTTTTTTTCAGACGAGCGCGACAAAGCGGAAACAGGAAGATGGACTAGAGGGCAAGCGAGTTGCAGTGTTTTGTTACAGTCGTGAATTTTTAATAGTTTGCTGGATAAGTTAACAAAGTTACCAGCGAGAGTTGCAACACATGGAATTAAGAGGAAAGAATTGAAACTATTTATTTTCAAACAAAGGATATCTATTAAGGCCTGAAGAAAATCTCTTTCCACTTCAGGAAATTACACAAACTCAGCCAGCTGCTAGCTAGCTAGCCAGCTAACTAAACTGTTTAAATTATTAAAATTTCCCTCGGGATGACTAAAGTATCTATCTATATATCAATCTATCTATCTACCTGTGCGCACACCTTGGAAACTAGATGATAATGATGGTGGTAGTTGTGAATAGTAGCAACCAAAGTCTGAAGTACCCATAGACAGTAAAAGAAAGTACCATCACAGGCTAGCTAATAGCAGAGCCCGTTTACATTCTCTGCTACTAGTGTTTCTTAATGCAGCTTCTTCTGCTGTGTAGCGTAGTTAGCGTTAATCTTTTCACAACAGTGACACCTCTGTTCAGGAGAATATTGCAACTAGTGTCGTGACCACGACGCGCGAGTATAAATGGTTACGGCGCTTCTGTGACGTCACATTGTCGCGCTACCGGTCGGGTGCGTCGAGTATGTGGAACGTTTAATGCGTATATACAAACAACGTTGCCCCCACACACACACACACACACTAATGCGTATATACAAACATCGTTACCCCCCCCCCACACACACACACACACACACACACATACACTAATGCGTATATACAAACATCGTTGCCCCCACACGTCACTAATGCGTATATACAAACATTGTTGCCCCCACACACACACACACACACTAATGCGTATATACAAACATTGTTGCCCCCACACACACACACACACACACTAATGCGTATATACAAACATTGTTGCCCCCACACGTCACTAATGCGTATATACAAACATTGTTGCCCCCCCCACACACACACACACTAATGCGTATATACAAACATTGTTGCCCCCCCCACACACACACACACTAATGCGTATATACAAACATCGTTGCCCCCACATGTCACTAATGCGGAAATACAAACATCAATGCCCCCCCACACACACACACACTCATGCGGTACACACACACACACACTCATGCGGTACACACACACACACACACACTCATGCGGTACACACACACACACACACTCATGCGGTACACACACAGTCTGGTTTCTGGCCCCTCTTCTGGAGGAGTGACACCATAGAGAGGTTTTTCCATCGGCAGCTTAATCGTTCGCCCTCATCAGCGTCATCAGTGCATCACATAAACGAGTGACTCACCCTCCTTTAAACTCCCTCCCCTCATTCTCTCACATGCATCTCTATGCACGCTTATCATACCTGCTCATCCAACTCCCTGATTTCCACCGAAGCATGACCATTTGTGAAACACCCAATTCAACGGCCTATCGTCATGTTTCTATTCTGAGAGTTTTGTGTACAGACCAAATGCACAAATAAGCACGGCAGCATCCATCAGGAAATGAATTATTTCACTGAGCTCTTGGCGTAATGTATTCTAACTAATGCCTTGCCATCACAAGGGTCTTTAAACATACAAACTGACAAATAAAATTGCAAAGCTGCCTTCAGGGCAGGATAGGTCAGTATCTTTGTGAAAGTCTTATCTTTAAGAAAGGAGAGTCCTATTGTAGGATCAGTTGTGGGTCAATGTAACAACAAGGTAATCATTTTTCCTCTTACATGGTCAGACAAAAACAGACTTGTGTTCCAGGACAAAGGCTTAGGCCGAACCCTGTCTGGCCTAAGACAACAGTGTGACTGAAATGTAATGTTTGTGGTGCGTATGCTGCAGACGTAAACAAAATAAAATGTTGTTGAGGAGAGAGCAATAGAGTGACCCTGAGGGGTGCGGAGGTCCCTCATATGCCCTGCTGAGGGGTGCGGAGGTCCCTCATATGCCCTGCTGAGGGGTGCGGAGGGGTGCGGAGGTCCCTCATATGCCCTGCTGAGGGGTGCGGAGGTCCCTCATATGCCCTGCTGAGGGGTGCGGAGGTCCCTCATATGCCCTGATGAGGCCATCTGGGTGAAGGGTTCTGACACGGCCGGCCTGGAGGGGTCAAACTTAGCTGTGGCAGTTGGTGACAACTGGTGATAACATGTTTACATCTTGGTCCTGAAAGCCTTGAAAGCCAGTGACAGTTTCTTTTAAAAAGAGCTGCCTGAGACTAGACCAAAAGCTTCATCCAGCATTACTCTCTGCTTCCACGTGCCTTGAGTTCCAGCTCTATGAGGTGTTGCATTGGAATGTTTCACACTTAAAGATTTGAATCTTGACCATGCAGTCATATACATCCCTAGACACATTACCATGCAGTCATATACATCCCTAGACACATTACCATGCAGTCATATACATCCCTAGACACATTATTGTATGAGTGTGATACAGTCATCTTGGGCTGCAAGACTAAATAGAGACACTCACTCCCATTTGGGCCCTGATTGCATCACTGAGACAGCACGGTTCACTAGCAAAATTAGTTTGAAGGCAGTGTGTGTGTGTGTGTGAGAGAGAGAGAGAGAAAGACAGAGAGAGAGGGAGGGAGGGAGGGAGAGAGAGAGAGGGAGAGGGAGAGTATCTAAAGCTGATTCTGATGAGGCCCAAATTCATTTATTACCAGATTAAGTCCAGATTTAGTCTGGAGTATGATGTTGAAGTGGGTATGTATGTGCGGAGACAGTATATCTGGGATAATCAGCTCAGATCAGTGTGTGTGTGTGTGTGTGTGTGAATGCATAAATGTGTGTGATTCAGATTGAGGTCATGGAGAGGAGACCCCCAGCTCAGTCAGTATATTTTAAACACACACACACACCTTGCGCTCTGCCTTCAGGCTGGTAATGAGTCCAGTTTTTTTGGCAATCCGTCCGTCTCACTTTGTGTTCTGACCCCGTGGTCTCGCTGGGATTCTCAGGCCGTGCGCTCATTTTCTCTGGAAAGCCGATCCGCCAACGACTGTTTATACCCGTGCAACAGTTCCGTAAACACTGTGGAGCGGACGCCTTCACCAGCCAGTGATCTCAACGGCACCAAACATGAGGGGTCTCTATGATCTGAGACAGGCTGAGCTAACAGAATCACTTCAAAGAGACAGGAGAGGGAGAGAGAGGGAGAGAGAGAGAGAGGGGAGAGAGAGAGAGAGAGGGAGAGAGAAAGAGAGAGAGAGAGAGAGGGAGAGATAGAGAGAGAGAGGGAGGGAAAGGGAGAGAGAGGGAGGGAGAGAGAGAGAGAGGGATAGAGAGAGAGAGAGGGAGGGAGAGAGAGAGAGGGAGGGAAAGGGAGAGAGAGAGAGAGATCACTCTTGGTCTCCAAGGTCCTCAAAAGAACACACAGATGTACAGTAAGGAGAACTGAATGAGGATAGGCGTTTTACAACATGACTCTCAGACTAAACATTAGCCAGGGCAGTGTCATCATTAAATGTTTGTCACAAACAAATAGTTTGGCCTGTTACAAAACTATCAATGTCAAGTCAAGTCAAGTCGGCATTTATTGTCAATTTCTTTACATGCACTGGTCATACAAAGAATTGAAATTTCGTTTCTTACTTTCTCATGCAGACATAGACATGCTTTAAATACAGACATAGACATACTATAGACATAGCTGTGTACATAGCATGCTATGTACACAGACAAAAGCTCTGCTAAGCCAACAATTCAAAGATTCTTTGAGTTGTCCTTTCCTACTAACAACACACAGGTGATTCATAAACCACACAAACAAGGCTTTTGGCCTCCAGACCTTGACCCACTGGGGTATGGCCTTTATTGTGCAGTAACAGCAACTTGTTTCAGTTGCACTATGACCAAAGAAGGAAGTACTTTGGGAACAGATAGCAGAACACATCCAGTGTGGGAGCGATACTGATAACAAAAGTCTTCTGAGTGCATTTGTGACACTGATCTCCAGTCTCCTAACACCCTAAACACACACACACACAGAAACATCTGGATCTCTCTCCCTGGCCTTTCCCCCTGTCTCTAGTGAGTGGTTTGGTCTTTGAGCTTCATATGAGTTCAGGGCATGATTGCCATGCGCCTAAAACACTCCTTCAGGAACGACAGATTTGTGTTAAACTTTAGAGGCTGTAAACATGTGGGGGAGGTGGACAGGAAAGAACACACACACACACACACACACTCACATGCTCACACACTCTCTCACACACACGCATACACACACACACACACACACACACACACACACACACACACACACACACACACTCACATGCTCACATACTCTCTCACACACACACACACACACACACACACACACACACACACACACACACACACTCACATGCTCACATACTCTCTCACACACACACACACACGCACAAACACACACACACAAGCCGATTGAGCATTTATTCTGATATCTTGATATCAGGCATAATTGTCATGTACATGTAAGCCATTTTTGTCAACTAGTTAACTAGTGAGCCATGTTTGTGTGAACTAGTTAACTAGTGAGGGCCAAAATATGCACACTAGTTAACTAGTGGGAGCCAAAAGGCAGCCACACATGCAAACTAGTGAGACTTCAATTGTTCCACTAGTTAACTAGAAGGCACATACAATGAAGAAATAAGAGCAGCAAAATTTGGTTGAAATTGTGCAATTGTGCATACAGTAGACAGTCAATATAGTAGTGCAAAAGTCAGGCCAATAAATGGCTGAGATAGTTCTGTTTGACCTAAGTATGCAAGTGGCATAGTGGTGCAAGTTATGTAAGAGCAGCAGAAGTGTGTTCAGAAGTGTTTTCAGGACAACAGGACAACAACAACAAGTTGCAAGTGTCCAAGTGGAGTAGTGCAAGTGTCCAAGTGGAGTAGTGCAAGTGTCCAAGTGGAGTAGTGCAAGTGGAGTGGTGGAGTAGTGCAAGTGTCCTAGTGGAGTAGTGGAGTAGTGGAGTAGTGCAAGTGGAGTAGTGCAAGTGTCCAAGTGGAGTAGTGCAAGTGGAGTAGTGCAAGTGGAGTAGTGGGGTAGTGGAGTAGTGCAAGTGGAGTAGTGGAGTAGTGCAAGTGGAGTAGTGCAAGTGGAGTAGTGGAGTAGTGCAAGGCAGCCATTGTGGGTCCAATGTCCAGGATGTTATGTAGCTGAGGGTGGAGGGGGGAGAGGGGGGAGAGAGTTCAGCATCCTTACAGCTTGGTGTATGAAGCTGTTGGTGAGTCTGGTAGTGCGGGAGCGCAGGCTTCTGTACCTCTTCCCAGAGGGCAGTAGATCAAACAAATTGTGAGCGGGGTGACTTGCATCACTCACAATTTTGGTCGCCTTGCGGGTGAGGTGGGTGGTGTAAATGTCCTTCAGGGAGGGGAGTGAAGCACCAATAATCCTTCCAGCTGTGTTCACTATGCGCTGCAGGGCTTTCCTGTTGTATTCAGTGCAGCTTCCGCCCCACACAGCGATACAGCTGGAGAGGATGCTCTCAATGATGCCTCGGTAGAATGTGGTCATGATTGGAGCTGGTGGAGCACTTGCTCGCCTGAGTTTCCGCAGGAAGTACAGGCGGCGCTGAGCTTTCTTCGCCAGTGATGCAGTGTTGGTGGTCCAGGAGAGGTCTTCACTGATGTGCACCCCCAGGAATTTGGTGCTGCTCGCTCTCTCCTCCACAGCACCGTCGATGGTCAGTGGCAGGTGTTGAGTGTGACCTCTCCGGAAGTCAACAACAATCTCCTTGGTCTTGCTGACGTTCAGCAGGAGGTTGTTGTCCCTGCACCACATGGTCAGAAGGTCGACCTCCATCCTGTGAGTCTCGTCGCCCTTGGTGATGAGACCCACCAGAGTTGTGTCGTCAGCAAATTTCACTATGTGGTTGTTGCTGTAGGTTGCAGTGCAGTCATGCGTCAGCTTGTTTCTCTTTTAAGGTGTAACTAGTTAACTAGTGCAGTGGTTCTCAAATGGGGGTACGTGAGATTTTAACCCTTGGAACCTGCAAAGTGCATCAAAAAACACACCCTTACATTGCTCCGCAACTGTTCATCGCAGCGAGATGAAACCTTTATTGCGTGACAGAGCAGAAGTGGGGCTTTCCAACAAGATAACTTGTATGTACGTTAAAGTATGAAAATTAAAAAAAAATCATGAAATTAAATCAAATAGCACCATATTTACAGTCTATACTTCTCTGCGTTCACCTGCGCACCCATTACTCTCGTTTGAATTACTCGCGAACCCGTGAACGCATAGATATGGCACGCATATCAGATGAAAGAGGAGACACAGGGCTATCCATTGATAGCAAGTATGTTGATCCTTCTGGCTTATGAAATCAGACGAAGTGACTACAAAATAATAACGTAATGTACAAAAACCAATGCTGCACACCCATTACTCTCGTTTATGCCACGCATGTCAGATGAAAGAGGACACTCAGAGCTATCATTTGATACCAAGTACATCCTTCTGGGTTATAAAACAGACAAAGTGACAGCACAATAATTACTTCATATAGCTCGACTTACCTCACGTTTTTGTCTGTTTTTGTATACAAAGGATGTTTATAATCCAACGCTATTGTGTGTTTCTGTGTTTTGCCAGATTCAGCACAGTCTGCCCTACACACACATAAAAATGCATGTAGAGCTATGAGCTTGCTGTGGTGAGACACATGTCAAAATATAACTTTTTATAATACGCTTTTTATATTTTAATTCGTTAAAAATCAAAATAAAATCAATGCTAGTACTAATGAACATGAAATGATGGCAAACCTGGATAGCCTAGACTCTGCTGAAAAAAACAATATATAATATGTGTGTGTGGCACTTAAAATGACCAGAATAAATCCTTATGAATAAAGGTAGTGAAAATGCCCTAAAAACAGCTTAGGGTTAAAATATACATAGATTTAAAAAGTAGAATCCATGCAAAAATACTTTAAAAACAATTATTTAATAACTATTTCAGGAAAATATAAGTTAATAACATTAATTTTATATTTCAGTAGGCTATTCAATTTCATTATCCTAAAAACCCATAGTCCCCCCCCCCCCCCCATACCAGGATGGTTCGACCCAACCTGTCACATGCCACCCTCCATCACCTGTCAATCACTGTCAAAACTCAAATGATTGAGTCATGGTAGAAGTTTATGGATGAAGTCGTGGTTCCAAAGTTTAATAAATTAGACACTGATGTCACAGCGCTCTGTTTTACAGTCTTTTTTTCTCAACTAAAAACGCTTTGCGCTGGTTAGGGGGTACTTGGCTGAAAAAATATTTCACATGGGGTACATCACTGAAAAAAGGTTGAGAACCACTGAACTAGTGAACAAAATATGCATGCCACTAGTTAACTAGTAAGGCCCACAACACCCTCACTAGTAAACTAGAGGGTATTATTGCCTTTACATGTTAACAAGTGACCATTTTGGCATCTCACTAGTTAACTAGTGGGGCTGAAATGGCCTTCACTAGTTAACTAGTGGGCGTTTTGGAGCACACTAGTAAACTAGTGACACTTTTTGCACCTCACTAGTTAACTAGTCGAATGGAAATTGCCATCACTAGTTCACTAGTGGGTGTTTTGGTGCACACTAGTAAACTAGTGACACTTTTTAGACCTCACTAGTTAACTAGTGGGCATTTGTGTCTTCACTAGTTAACTAGTGAGCAGTTCTGCCTTCACTAGTTTACACGTAAATGTCACATTGAAGCCACTAGTTTACTAGTTAAAGTTCCTTTGGCCAGCATGTTAACTTGTGTGCCACATGCAAATGTTGTGGGTGGGATTTTGTGAAATTCTGCGCTGTGATTGGTTGTCATGTTCTATTTGGACATAGGGAGCCAATAGAAAGCCTCAATTTCCAGAATTCTCCGCCTCCTAATTTTAATTCTGCGCCACTAGCTGACTATTGTGAATTTAGGCTTCAACTAGTTTACTAGTATACATTTATGACCTCACTAGTTAACTAGTTTGGACAAAGGATGCATCAACTAGTTAACTAGTGAGCCTGCTGCCATCACCTAGCTAGCTAGTAAGACATTTATGGTTCACTAGTTAACTAGTAACATTGACCTACTCCAACTAGTTAACTAGTGAGGAGTTTTGCCTTCACTAGTAAACATGTGCACATTTTTGGCTGTCACTAGTTAACTAGTGAGACCCAAAAGCCTTCAACTAGCTGACTGGTAAGCATTTTGGCCTTTACTAGTTAACTAGTGGATATTTCTGGCTCTAACTAGTTAACTAGTGAAGCTAATATGTGTTCACTAGTTAACTAGTGGGCATTTATGCTGTCACTAGTTAACTAGTGTGCACAAACATGGCTCACTAGTTAACTAGTTGACAAAAATGGCTTGCATGTTGGCCTGATATCAAGATATCAGAATAAATGCTCAAGCGGCTGGCAAAATTACATAGAAGTTAACAAGTGGGAATTTGACATTCAGTAGTCAGCTAGTAAACATTTTTGTACCTTACTAGTTGACTAGTAAAATATAGAAGTCTTTAAACTAGTTAACTAGAGAGAATTTGGGCCTTACTAGTTAACTCATGAACATTTTGGCTGTCACTAGTTAACTAGTTCACACAGAAATGGCTCACTAGTTAACTAGTGGACAGAAATGGCTTGCATGTACACATGACAATTATGCCTGATATCAAGATATCTGAATAAATGCTCAATCGGCTTGCCATACACACTCACACACTCACATGCTCACATACTCTCTCTCTCTCTCACACACACACACACACGCACACACACACACACACACACACACACACACACACACACACACTGATGTTGCCACACTCGCACACTGCCTTGCA
>NC_055979.1:29744845-29754845 GCF_018492685.1 Alosa sapidissima
GTGTGTCTGCAGACTGTTTGTGGTCAACACAGCCCAGGCCTGTCTCACACTTGCTGTGGCTTTGGCCTTGAGTCTGCAGGTCCCAATTCTGAGAATCTCAAAGGTCAAAACAAAACAGAATCACATTACTGCCCTCATGCATGACCATGACGTATGTGTATGAGTGTGTGTGTGTGTGTGTGTGTGTGTATTTGAGTGTGTGTGTGTGTGTCTGTGTGTGAGTGTGTGTGTGTGTGTGTGTGTGTGTGCATTTTGATAACTGTATGCATACATATATGCATGCATACATATATGCATGTGTGTGTGTGTGTAAGTTTTATGTGCATGTGTGTGTGTGTGTGTGTGTATGTTTATGTGCATGCATACTCACACTCACACCTTCTCTCATCTACACTACGTGTGTTGGGAGTGTTGGCGAGGTTTTCTAGTGGTGTGTTTTCATCAACAGTGGGCATGAGTTAGTGTGTGTGTGTGTGTGTGTGTGTGTGTGTGTGTTGGCGAGGTTTTCTAGTGGTGTGTTTTAATCACAGTGGGCATGCTGGTCTGACTGGGAAAGAGGGGAAGTCTCATATCAACCCCTCATGACTCTCACACTCCAATGTGTGTGTGTGTGTGTGTGTGTGTGTGTATGTACTTATCTAGACAGTGTGTGTCTGTGCATGTGTTTCTAAAGTATTGTGCCACATATTTTCGTTTTGTATATAGACCCAGGGACATTCTCTGCCGTGTGTGTGTGTGTGTGTGGGTAGGAATGTGTTCTCTGATTGATAATTGTTTGCCGTCTTATGGGGACGTTTTATTCCCTCCAACATCAACAGAGATCATGATAGCAGTCAATGGACCCACAAAAACAAACTGACTCACACACACAATGTCCACCTCTCTTGGGTTCAATAGCTCCTTAACACACTGATTCACACACACAATGTCCACCTCTCTTGGGTTCAATAGCTCCTTAACACACTGATTCACACACACAATGTCCACCTCTTGGGTTCAATAGCTCCTTAACACACAGGCTTTGCTAAAGCCCAGAGCCTCTACCCAGTCTTGGCACAAGCGTCTTTTTCTCTCTGTCCATGACGGGGTTCTCATTCTCTTTCTCAGCATCTCGGCGACGCCAAATGAATGAGCTGCTGCTCCACAGTTCCAACTGCTGCTGGACCGACGCCCCATCTATCCTATAATAGGCCTTTTGAAAAAATGTAAGTGAGGTTGTAGGGAAGCTAACAGTAGCTTCATGTAGCATCATGCTAGCATAGAACATAGCACAGTCACCGCCATGCTAAAGAATACACATAGGCTACAGTCACCGCCATGCTAAAGAATACACATAGGCTATAGTCACCGCCATGCTAAAGAATACACATAGGCTATAGTCACCGCCATGCTAAAGAATATGCAGCTATAGTCACCGCCATGCTAAAGAATACACATAGGCTATAGTCACCGCCATGCTAAAGAATATGCAGCTATAGTCACCGCCATGCTAAAGAATACACATAGGCTATAGTCACCGCCATGCTAAAGAATACACATAGGCTACAGTCACCGCCATGCTAAAGAATATGCAGCTATAGTCACCGCCATGCTAAAGAATACACATAGGCTATAGTCACCGCCATGCTAAAGAGCTATAGTCACCGCCATGCTAAAGAGCTATGGTCACCGCCATGCTAAAGAATACACATAGGCTATGGTCACAACCATGCTAAAGAGCTATAGTCACCGCCATGCTAAAGAGCTATAGTCACCGCCATGCTAAAGAGCTATGGTCACCGCCATGCTAAAGAATACACATAGGCTATGGTCACCGCCATGCTAAAGAGCTATAGTCACCGCCATGCTAAAGAGCTATAGTCACCGCCATGCTAAAGAGCTATGGTCACCGCCATGCTAAAGAATACACATAGGCTATAGTCACCGCCATGCTAAAGAATACACATAGGCTATAGTCACCGCCATGCTAAAGAGCTATAGTCACCGCCATGCTAAAGAGCTATAGTCACCGCCATGCTAAAGAGTTATGGTCACCGCCATGCTAAAGAATACACATAGGCTATAGTCACCGCCATGCTAAAGAATACACATAGGCTATAGTCACCGCCATGCTAAAGAATATGCAGCTATAGTCACCGCCATGCTAAAGAATACACATAGGCTATAGTCACCGCCATGCTAAAGAATACACATAGGCTACAGTCACCACCATGCTAAAGAATATGCAGCTATAGTCACCGCCATGCTAAAGAATACACATAGGCTATAGTCACCGCCATGCTAAAGAATACACATAGGCTATAGTCACCGCCATGCTAAAGAATACACATAGGCTATAGTCACCGCCATGCTAAAGAATACACATAGGCTACAGTCACCGCCATGCTAAAGAATATGCAGCTATAGTCACCGCCATGCTAAAGAATATACATAGGCTATAGTCACCGCCATGCTAAAGAATACACATAGGCTATAGTCACCGCCATGCTAAAGAATACACATAGGCTATAGTCACCACCATGCTAAAGAGCTATAGTCACCGCCATGCTAAAGAGCTATAGTCACCGCCATGCTAAAGAGCTATGGTCACCGCCATGCTAAAGAATACACATAGGCTATGGTCACCGCCATGCTAAAGAGCTATAGTCACCGCCATGCTAAAGAGCTATAGTCACCGCCATGCTAAAGAGCTATGGTCACCGCCATGCTAAAGAATACACATAGGCTATGGTCACCGCCATGCTAAAGAGCTATAGTCACCGCCATGCTAAAGAGCTATAGTCACCGCCATGCTAAAGAGCTATGGTCACCGCCATGCTAAAGAATACACATAGGCTATAGTCACCACCATGCTAAAGAATACACATAGGCTATAGTCACCGCCATGCTAAAGAGCTATAGTCACCGCCATGCTAAAGAGCTATAGTCACCGCCATGCTAAAGAGCTATAGTCACCGCCATGCTAAAGAATACACATAGGCTATAGTCACCGCCATGCTAAAGAGCTATAGTCACCGCCATGCTAAAGAGCTATAGTCACCGCCATGCTAAAGAATACACATAGGCTATAGTCACCGCCATGCTAAAGAGCTATAGTCACCGCCATGCTAAAGAATACACATAGGCTATAGTCACCGCCATGCTAAAGAGCTATAGTCACCGCCATGCTAAAGAATACACATAGGCTATAGTCACCGCCATGCTAAAGAATACACATAGGCTATAGTCACCGCCATGCTAAAGAGCTATAGTCACCGCCATGCTAAAGAATACACATAGGCTATAGTCACCGCCATGCTAAAGAGCTATAGTCACCGCCATGCTAAAGAATACACATAGGCTATAGTCACCGCCATGCTAAAGAATATACATAGGCTATAGTCACCGCCATGCTAAAGAATACACATAGGCTATAGTCACCGCCATGCTAAAGAATACACATAGGCTATAGTCACCGCCATGCTAAAGAATACACATAGGCTATAGTCACCGCCATGCTAAAGAATATGCAGCTATAGTCACCGCCATGCTAAAGAGCTATAGTCACCGCCATGCTAAAGAGCTATAGTCACCGCCATGCTAAAGAATACACATAGGCTATAGTCACCGCCATGCTAAAGAGCTATAGTCACCGCCATGCTAAAGAGCTACAGTCACCGCCATGCTAAAGAGCTATAGTCACCGCCATGCTAAAGAATACACATAGGCTATAGTCACCGCCATGCTAAAGAGCTATAGTCACCGCCATGCTAAAGAATACACATAGGCTATAGTCACCGCCATGCTAAAGAATACACATAGGCTATAGTCACCGCCATGCTAAAGAATATGCAGCTATAGTCACCGCCATGCTAAAGAATACACATAGGCTACAGTCACCGGCATGCTAAAGAATACACATAGGCTACAGTCACCGGCATGCTAAAGAATACACATAGGCTATAGTCACCGCCATGCTAAAGAGCTACAGTCACCGCCATGCTAAAGAGCTATAGTCACCGCCATGCTAAAGAATACACATAGGCTATAGTCACCGCCATGCTAAAGAATACACATAGGCTATAGTCACCGCCATGCTAAAGAGCTATAGTCACCGCCATGCTAAAGAGCTATAGTCACCGCCATGCTAAAGAATACACATAGGCTATAGTCACCGCCATGCTAAAGAATACACATAGGCTATAGTCACCGCCATGCTAAAGAGCTACAGTCACCGCCATGCTAAAGAATACACATAGGCTATAGTCACCGCCATGCTAAAGAGCTACAGTCACCGCCATGCTAAAGAATACACATAGGCTATAGTCACCGCCATGCTAAAGAGCTACAGTCACCGCCATGCTAAAGAATACACATAGGCTATAGTCACCGCCATGCTAAAGAGCTATAGTCACCGCCATGCTAAAGAATACACATAGGCTATAGTCACCGCCATGCTAAAGAGCTATAGTCACCGCCATGCTAAAGAGCTATAGTCACCGCCATGCTAAAGAATACACATAGGCTACAGTCACCGCCATGCTAAAGAATACACATAGGCTATAGTCACCGCCATGCTAAAGAATACACATAGGCTATAGTCACCACCATGCTAAAGAGCTATAGTCACCGCCATGCTAAAGAGCTATAGTCACCGCCATGCTAAAGAATACACATAGGCTATAGTCACCGCCATGCTAAAGAATACACATAGGCTATAGTCACCGCCATGCTAAAGAGCTATAGTCACCGCCATGCTAAAGAATACACATAGGCTAAAGAATACAGGGTGACCAGACGTCCTCTTTTGCGCGGACATGTCCTCTTTTTGAAACCTAAAAATGTGTCCGGGCGGAATTTCAAAGTCGTCCGGGATTTTGTTTATTCTAGCCTCAAACGTGTTTACAGCGAATTTGCATTGCTCTCTCTTTCATTCATGTTTCATTCATGGATAGCCTATATATCTATGTCTTTCATTCACATACTAGTCACGGCCTCCCCCTACAGTTCGCTTGAGTGGAAAGTGTAGGGTGTTGAGCCTGACCTTAGCTACCGTCATGGTCGATAGTAATCTCAAACATTTAATTGGTCAGTCAGTCACCTCAATAGCGCAAACTTCCTTGTTTAGTGTAAGTTCACTGATGAATTAAAACGTAAATTTCCATGTTTTTGTCTCGGTCGATATCAACATGAAGCTGAGTGCCTGACCTGCAAAGCAGGCACTTACATGTCGGTCACAAATAAAGGTGCCAACGACCTACAGGTAGGCTACACAATATTCAGCAAAGCATCGAGCGGCAGCGAGGGGTGAGAGTTTTTCGACCTTAACATTACGTCTCCAAAAACATTTTGATGGCACATCAACTCATAACCATACACGTAGACTGTAAAAAATATAACATGACGAACACTTCTGCCATTGTCTGAGTGGCCTTCTCTGGACGATTGCCGACCTAGCAACTTTCTAGCTTTGGGTAGGAAACTGCACTTTGGTTATCCCTTTAAACGGCCTTTAAGGAATAGCCTGCACACTGACAACAGCAGATGTCAATAATCCTCTATCTAGGCTACTGTAGCCTATATTCAGGTGAATTAAATATGTTGGCATAACATAAGGGATAGATGTAGGCCTATTTCTTTAAAAAAAAAATATCTAATAATAATGGATTGAAAAGAGGTAGGCCTAATAATAGACCAGACATGATTGAATAGATATAAGAAAATGGACAACATCCACATCAGTCCCCATCAACACAACTGTTTTCACAGGTCAGGATTATTAAGCTCTAAAACAGATTGTTCAAAATTATAGAGCTATAGGCAACTGTAAAAGATTTAGTTTGTATTTTCAGAAACACCTTGGATCAAATTTAGAGATATGCAACATTAAAGATGGGTTGCCATCCAAATATATCTTGTGCGTATAGAGCTCGCTTTTATTGTAATTATTGTTTTTGCACATTGAAAACTTTCAAGTGTTCAAAATAGTCTTTTGAGGCAGTGTTTTTCTGTTAGCATTAGGCCGGCCAATCAAGCTCACCCCCCCCCCCCCACTGAAGTGTCCTCTTTTTCAGAAACCCAAATCTGGTCCCTAAAAGAATACACATAGGCTATAGTCACCGCCATGCTAAAGAGCTATAGTCACCGCCATGCTAAAGAATACACATAGGCTATAGTCACCGCCATGCTAAAGAATACACATAGGCTATAGTCACCGCCATGCTAAAGAATACACATAGGCTACAGTCACCACCATGCTAAAGAATACACATAGGCTACAGTCACCGCCATGCTAAAGAGCTATAGTCACCGCCATGCTAAAGAATACACATAGGCTACAGTCACCGCCATGCTAAAGAGCTATAGTCACCGCCATGCTAAAGAATACACATAGGCTATAGTCACCGCCATGCTAAAGAATATGCAGCTATAGTCACCGCCATGCTAAAGAATACACATAGGCTATAGTCACCGCCATGCTAAAGAATATGCAGGTATAGTCACCGCCATGCTAAAGAATACACATAGGCTATAGTCACCGCCATGCTAAAGAATACACATAGGCTACAGTCACCACCATGCTAAAGAATATGCAGCTATAGTCATCACCATGCCATAAATAATTAAGGGATAATGTATAGAACGCCGGTCATTATTGGGAAAATAAGTCCCGACAGAAGCACAAAAAAAGTCCCCTATCAGAAGCACAAAACCCGTTGCCATTGACAGCGGTAATTATATTTTTGCAGCGGTAATTACATGAATTTATTTTACCGTAGAACGTTGGGAAATCCCATTCAAGTCAATAGAGCGTTCTACTAGCATTGTGAAGAGCCGTATAATAAAATAGAATAATTAAAAGAATTAAGAGACATGAAGTAGAATAATTAAAAGGCATCTGATTAACAGGAAGTGAATTTGATCGGTTAGCAGAAAGCATCTGAGAGCAGTGCAGTCTCAAGTCTAGATTCAGTGCAGTCTCAAGTCTAGATTTGAAACCGCATAGCAGTTAAAAGCTGAGCCGCATAGCAGTTAAAAGCTGAACCGCATAGCAGTTAAAAGCTATATGTGTGTGTGTGTGTGTGTGTGTGTGTGATATATTGAACATTGTAAAAGCTGCTTCGCCATGTTCAGTTCTAACAGCGGGTTCAACAAATATTTCTCCACCGTTCTGGGTGGGTCGTGGAGCTTGTGATTTAAAAAAAATAAATCAGCCATTTAAAATGCTACCTCAGATCTAATATTGGACCTTTATTTGTATGTCAGTCATGGCCATGGACATAGACATGTTTATGTGACAGCTCATGTAGACATTTCAGCAGTAAACACAAGTATGACCCTAAATATTTGAAGTAGGATATGGTTTCACTTAAGTTGAGATACAATGAGACAGAAACCCCAGTGTACGATGTTTACAGTTGCTGGCACATGAGAGACAGAGTAGCCCTGTGAAAGACAAACCTGTTGGGTACTTTGAAAGGTGACAGGAGCTGAAGACTTCACAAATCTAATGCCAAACATCAGCATGTTCCAAACATGTATGTCTACAGGCACTTCACATGTCTTACCATGTAGCTCACCGTATCTGTTGGCTTGATCGCTAAAAAAATATAAAAAAAAATGTTATGGGTTGCGACCTAATAAACATGTGAAACTGTGGGTCCCAAAGCAAGACCAGTTAAGAACCACAGCTCTGTGTGTGTGTGTGTGTGTGTGTGTGTGTTAAGGCACCCCTGCTCGGGTTGTGTGTGTATGAGAGAGATAGAGAGAGAGAGAGAGAGAGAAAGAGAGAGAGAGATGGGGAGGTTTCTGCGTCTCAGGAAAAGATAAGCGTACCATAGTGGTGATACTCAAGCTTCAACACATATGTACATCCGAGGACAATGAATGTGTGTGTGTGTGTGTGTGTGTGTGTGTGTGTTTCCAAACAGTGTGATACCTGATAGCTGATACCTGATTGTGTGTGTGTGTGTGTGTGTGTGTGTGTGTGTGTGTCTCGATTACATCTGCAGTCAAACCTGTTCCTCTGGTGGATTGTTCTCAATGACATCATCATATATAAAGAATACTGTATGTGTGACATTGTTTTTCCACTAAGTGAATGTGTGTGTGTGTGTGTGTGGGTGGGTGTCTATGTGTATATGTCTGAGTGAACTCATCTACATTTTTGCAAAAAATGCTACGCTAGTGGCAAGGCAGTTTCAGGAGCTATTTTCAGATACTGAAAGGCGCCACTAAGTCCATTCAAGGGTGGCTGAACTGCTCACCATGGGAGATTCCCCACACCGTTAGAAATAACTGACCTACAGTATGTGAGATCACAACATACACTTCGAGTCAAACAGTTATTATGCAATTTAATCTAAAGTGAATAGGAAGGAAGGAATTGATGTATATTTTATTTTACAAAATGAGAATACTTCCTTTTCTGTCTTTAAAGGTGCAGTGAGCGATTTTGCAGCAAGTCACGTTTGTTTATGTTTGTATTTAAATTTACTAGCAGACGCATTTGTCCAAAATAACATACATTATATTTTAGCCAAGGACCGAACGACACACACCAAAGAGGTAGCTCACCCCTCCCTTCAGTATTCCCAGGGAAACCCCTCAGGGTTTCATTTTTGTTTCGTTTCTTTTTTACAATGTTCTCATGGAATGGGCAGCTAGCGGTCACGAGGAGATGATCGCTGAATGTGACAAAACATTTAATCGCCAACCGCACCTTTAAGGAAGTGCTCATATTGGCCTTTAATGAAGTGCTCATGTTGGCCTTTAATGAAGTGCTCATGTAAGGTGCCCCCCCTGTCAATGCCCCCCTGTTGGCCGAATAATAATGAACATTTTAAATAATTCAGATTGAGAACTGTGTGTCCAATATAATTGGCAAAGGGCGAAACAGATCCTTAGATAAACAGGTTCCTTTATTGGTTCAGAGGATAATTCAGCCGAATGCAGAAGGATTAAACACTCAAAAGATTCAGTCTTTCAAAAGCTCAGAAGAATGTCCAAAAAAGGGAAAACAGAGGATCCAAGGAAATATGAACAAATTCTATCATAAGAGCTTACGCAAACTGGAAGCGGCAGGAAACAGAGGAGCACAGCATAAGTCCTTGAGTCCAAGATCGATGAGGCCAGACACAGACTGGAGAATGCGGGAAACCTTTGTAGGAGAGTTAATGATGCGGTGATTGCTTGCAGGTGAGTAGAGTTAATAGGCAGGTGAGTGTGAGAGATTCCATGTGACTGGGGAAAGAGGGGGTGTGGCCGTAGGAGAGTCAGGTGCTGGAGTGGCATGAGGGGGCGTGGCCGAGGGAGAGCCCGGTGCCGGTGTGACACTATGAGTCCATATGCCACTTGAGTAGATTTACACTTAGGGGCAGATGTACTATTGCTTAGAGGCAGATGTACTATTGCTTGGGGGCAGATGTACTATTGCTTAGAGGCAGATGTACTATTGCTTGGGGGCAGATGTACTATTGCTTAGAGGCAGATGTACTATTGCTTGGGGGCAGATGTACTATTGCTTAGGGGCAGATGTACTATTGCTTAGGGGCAGATGTACTATTGCTTGGGGGCAGATGTACTAAGCGGGCAGATGTACTAAGCGGGCAGATTGCTTAGGGGCAGATGTACTATTGCTTAGGGGCAGATGTACTATTGCTTTTGCGCCCACTTGAGGCATATTTTCTTTGCAACGTGCGCATAAAAACATGGTGTGGTATGTGGCATACAAACAGGCCGCACTTGGGTAAAACCACAGACTGCCTGACACAGGAGCTGAAAATGGCAAATTGCGCTTTCCGGTGTCATTATGCATTCAGAGGAGGCTCAGGGGAAAGTGGGAGTGTCGTGTTAAAAGGTGGGAGGAGAAGCATAACATGCGCCTAATTAGGTCCCCTGTATTTACGAAAACTGCCTATAAAAGCGCACGTCTGTTTTGTGGTGAAATATGTATGCCTTGTAAAAGCAGGTGCTAATCCAAATTGTGGTTAAATGTGTCATTAAGAGAAATGTTCAAAGA
>NC_055979.1:29764845-29769845 GCF_018492685.1 Alosa sapidissima
AAGATTCAATATTGGTATTGATCTGTATGGTTAATGTATTGATCTGGTCTAGTATTGGTCTGTATGGTTAATGTATTGATCTGGTCTAGTATTGGTCTGTATGGTTAATGTATTGATCTGGTCTAGTATTGTTCTGTATGGTTAATGTATTAATCTGGTCTAGTATTGGTCTGTATGGTTAATGTATTTGTTCTAACTAATCTTGCTGGCGACTAAAATAATGAAGTGAGACGTCATTCCGTTTCAAACGTTTAATAACTTGAAAAAAACTTAACATATTTACAGCGAGTGGTTGGCTTGAATAGCCTGGCCTTGGCCTGTTGCCTGCATCCTTCACACAAAAACCTAAAACATGGCCGCCGCACGACCTCAAGAATCACAGCGTGTATCACGTAACACGCACAATGTACCATGGGTAATGAAGTCCATTTCAAGTCCGTTTCTTATGTATATTCCCAAATTAACTGACCTACAGTCTCTGTTAATCTAATCATATATCTGACACATGAACTGTTAATCTTAACACTAATTTATGAATTTACTAACTTATTAATGTTGCTTTTAACTGTTCTTTTAACTCATCTGTTCTAAATTAATTCTCTTTCTAGGAAATAAATTCTCAACATCCTCCCCCCCATAAACTACTGTTTATACTATTTCCAAAGGATACAAAAGCTGGATGGGCCTCCGCAGAACAGTCCCTGTGCTGGTGCGGACTGCACACGACCTCACCAGGCCGTCACGACCAGGAAACAGCTCTTCGATTCTCCCCAGCTTCCAGCTCTGCCTTGGGGTGTTGTCCTCTCCGATGAGTGCAACATCTCCAACCTTCAGCGAAGAAGGCTGTGGGGTGTCGCAGCGACGGGCTGACTTCAGGTCCAGCAGATATTCCTTCTGCCAGCGGTTCCAGAAGTTGGTCACGAGTCGTTGTCTGTAGCGCCACCTTTTGGTCATCTCCTCCTTGTTGGCTGTTGGATGGTTAATCTCAGCTGGAAATGACTTTGGGGGCAAGCAAGTCAGTCTCTGACCCACCAAGAAGTGGGCAGGGGTCAGTGGCTCTGGCTGGTCCACATCATTGGACACATACGTGAGCGGCCTTGAGTTTATTATGGCTTCAGCTTCGGTCAGCATGGTGCACATCTCTTCAAAGTTGAGTTTAGCTCTGCCAAGCACCTTTCTGAGGACGATTTTGACTGATCTAACAAGCCGCTCCCAGAATCCACCCCACCAGGCTGCTCTTTCAGCGATGAACCGCCAGGTGATGCCCTTCTCTGAGAAGAACTCTCGTAGTTGTGGATCTTTGATTCGTTGCCAGAGCTCCTTCAGATCTTGATCTGCTCTTTTGAACGTCTTGGCATTATCTGAATAGATCACCTTACATAACCCTCTTCTGGAGATGAATCGTTTTAGGGCTAGTAAGAAGTGCTCCGTGGACATGTCTGAGACCAACTCTAAGTGGACTGCTCTGGTTACAGCACACGTGAACAGTGCTATGTACGCCTTTGTCATTGAGCTCTGGATCTTCACATAGAGTGGCCCAGCGAAATCCACGCCAGTAACTTCGAACGGTGGTGATTCTGTTATTCTGTCCCTTGGCAACGGTGCAGTAGTCTGTTGTCCAGGCTTTGCTTTGAATTTCCTGCAAAGTACACATCCAGACACAACCTTCTTCACTACCTGCTGTGCTTTAAGAATCCAATATTTCTCTCTGGTCTGCACTAAAGTGTCTTGTACACCTGCATGGCATAATTGCTCATGTTGATTCTGCACCACCATCTCTGTGTATTTGTGTTTGCTGGGCAAAATCCAGGGGTGTTTTTCTCTATAAGAGAGATCAGAGTGCTGTAGCCGTCCTCCAACACTAAGCAATGCATCTTCATCCAGAAATGGTTTGAGCTCTCGTATTTTGGAATCAGTGTTGGGGCATTTCCCTGCTATCAGCAGATCCATTTCGGAGCAGAAACTCTCTCTCTGAATCACCTTCGTCCAATATTTTTCTGCTTCATTCAGTTCACCGCTCACCTTGGATCTTGAGCGTGTGTTGGTGATGAATCTCTTGATCCAGGCTGTCACTCGGAGCACTGTTTTTAGTTTGCTGTACTTCTCTAGACATAAGACAGGACTTAGGAAGTCTGGCTCTTGCAGAACGGCTTGTACTGCAAACTGGTATTTGGGTCGGAGTTCAGATTTAATCTCCTCTTCCTGAACATCTTCCTGAGTACTCTCTGAGTGATCAGCTGTCATTAGAACACAAGGTCCATTCCACCACAATGTGCTTTTCTTCAGGCCTTGTACAGTCAGGCCTCTGGTGGGAAGGTCAGCTGGGTTAAGTTTCCCCTTGCAGTGAGACCAGGACTGTGGGTCGGTTAGAGTCTGGATTTCGGTGACTCTATTTGCCACAAACTGTTTCCACCTGTGAGCAGAACCGCAGATCCAGTGCAGAACGATCATTGAATCTGTCCACAGTCTGAGTTGTGTCTTGTCTAGCTGCAGCACTTTCATGAGTGTGTTCCCCAACCTGGCTGCTATCACAGCACCCATCAGCTCCAGGCGTGGCAGGGTCATTCTTTTAAGAGACCAGGCTTATGGTCACTTCTCCTTCCCTTGTTTCTCCTTCGATGTAAGCGACTGCACTGTAAGCTTTCTCGCTCGAATCACAGAATACATGCAACTTTAGCTCTAGGATGTTCTGCTGTGCGCTATGCGTTTTGTACCATCGTGGGATTGACACCTCGTGCAGTTGAGGGAGCTCCGAACACCACTGTTGCCACTTCTTTGTCAGATCGGGTGGCAGCTCCTCGTCCCACTGGAGCCCTCTCTCCCACATCTCTTGGAACATGCACTTGATCCTGATTGTGAATGGTGTCAAAAATCCTAATGGGTCAAAGATTGGGGCAGAAGACTGCAGAACACTGCGTTTTGTGTTTTCTCTCTCCTTCAGGATATTTAGCAGCCCTCTGAGGTCAAACACGAAGTCATCAGTGGCCGGTCTCCACACCAAGCCCAGCACCTTCAGAATGGACCCATGTGGTTCTAGTTGAGCAGCGCAATGCATCGAGCTCTCCTCCCATTTTTCCTTGAGCTCAGAAGAGTTTGTCATCCATTTACATAGCTCCATGCCTGCTTCAGACATTATGTTCTTGGCCGTTTTTTTTTTTAACTGTATAGGCCTCTGTCACCTCACTTGAACTTGAAATGAAGTCATCGACATACAGTGAGCTACTGATGATTTCTACCACCTTTGGGTGTTCTGATTCATACTGTCTCAGATGCTTCCTAATGGTAGCTGCGAGTAGGAATGGGTTTGACGAAGCTCCAAACACCACCCTCGTCATTCTGAGCATGCGCAGCTTCATCTCCTTCTCCTGTATGGGTGGACCTGTGAACCACAGGAATCTCACGGCGTCCCGATCTCTTTCTGTGAAATCTGCAGAAATGCTTTCTTGATGTCTGCCATATAAGGAACTTCATGCAGTCTAAACTTGATCAAGACACTCATCAGATCTGGATTCAGATTGGGACCGGTTAAGAGACAGTCGTTCAGTGAGGGACTTCCATCTTCGTGAGATGAAGCATCAAATACGACACGCAGTTTTGTTGTCGCCTTGTCTTCCCTCAGTACAGCATGATGGGGTAAGTAGTATGTCTGACTGTCTTGCAGTGATGCTCCTTTGGCACATCCTCAGCCATTCCTGGCTTTAAGTAGTCTTCCACGACTTCATTGTATCTGCTGTACAGTGTGACATCTTTGCTTAGTTTCTTTTTCGGAGGATGATCTTGTCGCCATGGCAACTCCACTTGGTAACGCCCGTAACCGCTGCAATGCTTCCAGATCCTCTGGGCTCTCAGGCTTCTCACTTATGATGCCCAGGGACTCAAGCTCCCAGAACGCATGCAGTTGTTTGTCCATCTGTGCATCGTTGCTGAGCAGTATGTTCATGCATGTTGACTCAGTCATGCTGGACACTGCCATTGGGCCTTGCACTGCCCATCCAAATGTGCTCTCTAGTGCCACTAGGCTCTTGGTCAGTCTTTCAACTCGGCCTGACACTATCTGCCAGTAATAATCGGAGCCAATTAGCACAGAAAGTTCAGGTCTGTGATCTCCATCACAGTCAGCTAATTGAAGACCCCTTCTTTTCATCTCTTTATGTATGTGTTCACCTGGAACCTTCATCAGTGCTGTGCACACGTGTGGGGTCACAACAGCTTCTATTTTAATGTTCTGCTGCTTATCCCATACATTCTCCAAGCTGAGCTTCACTATGTTGCGACTCACCGTCGTTGGAGTAGAGGAGCCGAATGTGTGAAGTGTAATCGTTCCTTGTCTGGTAACAGGTAGCTGTAGTTCCTTCACTACATTCTCATGCACGAAACTCCCCTGACTGCCTCCATCTAGCAAGCAGCGGACCATCTTCCTGCTTGTGGGCCCTATGGCCCATGTCTTGGCGGTCTGTAGCAACACTGTGTTCTCTGCTTGGGGAATTACTGAGGTTATGAGGTGTGTCTGTGTTGGTCGACACATCAGGTGGGGGTGCCAGAATTTTCTCACAAACGGCTGCATGATGCCTGCCACCACATGTGGCACATGACACGCCCTTCGTCTTGCAGAACTTGGCAATGTGTTTAGACCCTAGACACACAAAGCACCTGCCTAGTTTCTTCAGCTTTTCTTTGCGTGCTGGCACATCATGGTCTGGACATTTCTCTGATTTGTGTTCAGCACCATCACAGAACAAGCAATTGTTTACTTTCTGTTCAGTAACGTGTAGCGCAGCTGCAGATGTCATGTTTGGTTTCTTTACTTTCATGTCAATAGCTGAGTATGATTTGCTGCTTAGTTTGTTTGTGAACTGATTTTCTCTATGATTAAATGACTTCATCATTTGTACAGTTCTCTCTCGTGTCTGAACCTCCGTCTGAAGGAATTTAAGCACATCTGCCACTTTGCACTCATCATTGTCACCTCTTTGACGGCTGTATTCAAGAGCCATGTCATC
>NC_055979.1:29774845-29777345 GCF_018492685.1 Alosa sapidissima
TATATAGAGCATACGTTATACAGTATACTATTATATAAGAGCATACGTTATATACAGTATACTATTATGTAGAGCATACGTTATAAACAGTATACTATTATATAGAGCATACGTTATATAAGACCATACGTTATATACAGTACAGTTTAAAATTAAGTGCTTATGAAGAAGTTATGAATATAAGTATAGTATAGAATAACAAAAAAATCTTTGGCGGCACACGAGCTGGGCATCTGACATCCTTCCATCCATCCGTGAGTGGTGCTGCACTACACTGTCTGGTCGAGGGGATCTCTCGGGACAGCTGGACCTAGGCTAATCTGCGAAAGATCTGCCGTGGCCGCCGAGCTGTTGCTGACCTGCGAGCTGCCATGCCAACTGCAGACTAGTGCTAACATTAACGGTGAAGAGCTGCAATCTCACAGAGCAACAAACGGTCGCTGTTAAAAGTCCACCGAATTGCGGATCTACACGATCGCCCACTACTTCAGACTGTGCTTCCAGTGATCTCCAGACTGCATTCTACAAGGCCTAACGTTAACGTTATCTCCAGACTGCCAGTGAATTCACCGGGTTGGTCAGTTGCAAAAGAACTTTGTTGGCGTTGCATCGGTTGTGAAGACAGCTCTGTGTGCAGTTTTCACGGGTCATCATTGCCCTTGGACATTTTCAGCTGGTTTGGAAATTGGACTAATTTTAACATCACTTTCCCCCCTTTTTAAATATATATTTTTTTTACTTTTTATTTGTTTATTTGTTTTGTTGTCTGTGTTGATGTCACGGGCGCGCTGGCGCCTGCGTTGCTCCATCCGGCATCGTGTGTCTTGTTGTGCGTCTTGTTTGTCTTGTTGTGTGTCTTGTTTGTCTTGTTGTGTGTCTTGTTTGTCTTGTTGTGCGTCTTGTTTGTCTTGTTGTGTGTCTTGTTTGTCTTGTTGTGCGTCTTGTTTGTCTTGTTGTGTCTTGTTGTGTGTCTTGTTTGCGGAGCGCTTTGGGCTGCACTCTGTGCATGTTAAATGTGCTTTAAAAATAAAACTGACTTGACTTGACTTGACTTCTCTTTGGCCGGCTCATAAGCCCAAACAAGTGTGTGCAGCATGCCTTATGTAGCCTGCTAACGGCGCATCATCATAAAGATACATTTAATCTGCATCACGCCCCATTTTAGCGGAAAAAAAGATTAGATCATTGATTCCAATGGAAAAGACAGCTAGTAGGCTAATCACATGTTGACGTTACATCTAGTTATTAATTCACAGGACATTCAATAATTTTACTAACCTGGCAGTTATGAAGAACTATGTGTATATAACTTACTCATGTCGAAATTATGTACATTACCAACCTAATTCGTTTGCAGTAGGCTACCCCAATGTTGAGGACAAATTTAGCACGTAGTTACACTTACCATAATATCCCATGTTAAACGGTTAGCTTGCTAGCTAGCTAACTGTGGAACTTCAGTATATAGCTAATTATCTCACCTAGTTGTAGGAAAAAGGCTACGTTCATATTACAAGTGATAGAATGAATGTGTGACTTATGTTTAGTTGATGTTGACATGTAAAGTTAAGCTTGCCGAACTTAGTTATAGTCAGCCACGAGCATTTTGACTGTGCCTGCTTTTGTGACACTCCTGTTAGTAAACTGGAAAGAGCAAAAAATAAGAACATAATGGTCACATTAATCCCATAAACACACAGATAACTCTTACACCAACCTTATTTTGTGCCTTTTATTCACGTTTGTTTCAAGATGTAGTAAGTATAAGCCCTTTTCGCTCCCCACTTCTATGCAGCATAGGGTTCCATTATCCAAACAGCTCCCTTTCCCCTAAAAGGGGGCGTGTACGTGCAGCACATACGTTCCATTCCATTCGTCAGTTCGTATTGTTTAGATCAGTATCAAACTTATGTATCTGTTACTGCGTAAATTCTGTGTTGTACTTGGCAAGTTAAAGGCAAGGACAGAGTTTGGTGTGAAACTGAATATTGTTTGAGACTACATTTAGCCTGAATAAATTACATTTTTAACTTAAAAACCACTAACCCAAAACCACCCATATCTTTGTATCCGGGGGTTCCTAACATTTGGCCAGTGTTGTATAAAGTACTAGAAAGCAATACTTGAGTAAAAGTACAACTACGTACTAGAACTACGTACTAAGTTACCTTATAGAATATTACTTAAGTAAAAGTCTTAAAGTATCTGATATATACTGTACTTAAGTATCAAAAGTAATTTTCTGATATTTAATGTATTTAAGTATTTGAAGTAAAAGTAAAATGTAAAAAGCAAGCGGTTTTATTTTGAACTTTTATTGTGAACTTTATTTGGGCTTTCTTATAGTAAAGCATAAAGCATATTCAGGGTTCCCATATCTTCTTAATTTCACTCATCAAATTAAAATCACATTCTTGGACTTTTTTTAGGCACAATTATCTTAAGTTCAAAGAACAAACAGCATATTTTTAGAGCTGACATAAAAGAAAAACACAGAAAC
>NC_055979.1:29782345-29787345 GCF_018492685.1 Alosa sapidissima
CTCTCCATCTTAGCCGTAGCTAACTTGCTAGCGAACTTTCCATATTAGCTTACTTGCTAGCAAACTTTGCATCATCAGCGTATGTGTGTGTGTGGGGGTTTGTTGTGTAAGGCACATGTGTGTGTGTGTGTGTGGGTTTGGTGTGTAAGGTGTATGTGTGTGTGTGTGTGTGGGGGGGGGGGTTTGGTGTGTAAGGCGTGTGTGTGTGTGTGCGTGGGTTTGGTGTATAAGGCGTGTGTATGTATGTGTGTGTGTGGGTTTGGTGTGTAAGGCGTATGTGTGTGTGTGTGTGTGCGGGTTTGGTGTGTAAGGCGTATGTATGTGTGTGTGTGTGTGTGTGGGTTTGGTGTGTAAGGCGTGTGTGTGTGGGGGGGTTTGGTGTGTAAGGCGCATGTGTGTGTGTGTGGGTTTGATGTATAAGGCGCATGTGTGTGTGGGTTTGGTGTATAAGGCGTGTGTATGTGGGGGGGAGGGTTTGGTGTGTAAGGCGTATGTGTGTGTTTTTAGTGTGTAAGGCGCATGTTTGTGTGTGTGTGTGTGTGGGTTTGGTGTATAAGGGGTATGTGTGTGTGTGTGTGTGTGGGTTTGGTGTGTAAGGCGTATGTGTGTGTGTGTGTGTGTGTGTGTGTGTGTGTGTGTGGGTTTGGTGTGTAAGACGTATGTGTGTGTGTGTGGGTTTGGTGTGTAAAGCGCATGTGTGTGTGTGAGGGTTTGGTGTGTAAGGCGTATGTGGTTCTTCTATTATATGGGTCAGAGAGAAAATGCACAGTCATGTAAAAATCATTCTGTTTCCCTCCACACAGAAGAACTGCTCCCTCTCTCTCTTCCTTCTCCCTCCCTCTCTCTCTTTCTCTCTCTCTCCCTCCCTCTCTCTCTCTTCCTTTTCTCCCTCTCTCTCTCTAGATCCGAGTGGCTCAGAACAAAACCACACACTGTGCATTTTCTCTCTCTCACACACACACACCCACAGTATGTCTATACCTCAGGTGATTGCAAACGCTTTCTCTCATTGGTTTGTGAGTGGTGGGAGGTTCCGTGGACTTGTTGAAGGGCTCAGCTAAGGCCTCACACACACACACAACACACACACACACACACACACTTGTTGAAGGCCTCAGCTAAGGCCTCTTACACTATCAGGTTTCTCTCTTTCAAAGTATCGTCCAAGAGCACAGGGCTCTCTCCAAACAGCATTAACAGCTCCCACGATGCCTCACTCTCTGTCTAGAAACGTCTGTTCCCATGATGCCTTGCTCTCTTGCTCTCTGTCTAGAAACGTCTGTTCCCATGATGCCTTGCTCTCTGTCTAGAAACGTCTGTTCCCATGATGCCTAGAAACGTCTGTTCCCATGATGCCTTGCTCTCTTGCTCTCTGTCTAGAAACGTCTGTTCCCATGATGCCTTGCTCTCTGTCTAGAAACGTCTGTTCCCATGATGCCTTGCTCTCTAGAAACGTATGTTTCCATGATGCCTTGCTCTCTGTCTAGAAACATCTGTTCCCATGATGCCTTGCTCTCTGTCTAGAAACGTCTATTCCCATGATGCCTTGCTCTCTAGAAATGTCTGTTTCCATGATGCCTTGCTCTCTGTCTAGAAACGTCTGTGCCTATAACTATAGCATTTCTCTCTCTTTCTGTTCCGCTGTCTAAAATCATCTTTAACGTTGTCTGCTCCCCTCTTTCTGTCTTTGTGCCCCCCCCCCCCCCCCCCATAATCTTAGTATTGTCTGTATCCAAGCACCCCATGCTTTTTCAGCACGTTTGTGCCCCCCCCCCCCCCATAATCTTAGTATTGTCTGTATCCAAGCACCCCATGCTTTTTCAGCACGTTTGTGTTTGAGTGGCTGTTATGACGACCTGTCCTGCTTGTCTGCATATTCCCCTGTGTGCTCCTTTTGCTGTGTAAGAGCACACACCTGAGCACACACCTGTGACCTGTGGAAGTGACCTGTGGAAGAGCGCACACCTGAGCACACACCTGTGACCTGTGGAAGTGACCTGTGGAAGAGCGCACACCTGGACGTCTGCTGTGGAGGAATCCAGCATTTGACTCTGTCAGCGTTTGACTCTGTCAGCGTTTGACTCTGTCTGGTTGCGCCAGCTGCTGTTTGTTTGAAGTTAGTTGCTGTTTGCTGAACTCTGTTGTCATTTGTTTTGACTTGAATTTTGTTGAGTCTTAGAAACAATGTGTCTGTACAATAAAATCTTTTTACATATTCTATTACATGAACGTAACTGAAAACAAACTATCGACACATTGTTAATATGACATATGCAACGTAGGTCAGAACAGTGCGGCAAGCACTTTTGTTTGTAAGTCTGTGTGTGTGTGTGTGTGTGTGTGTGTTTGTCAAGATGCCAAAATCAGACTAAAAGGGCGTGTGTGTCCATGACCGGCTTTTGACTCAGTACTCTGAAAGGTTATGCTGTTATAGTGAGGTTGTGACCTGTGTGTTTGTGTGAGTGTGTGTGACGCACTTTCAAAGACACCTGCAGGCAATAGAGGATGTGTGTAATGAAAGTATTTGGCACAAGCAATTAAATCAAATTCAGTCCTGATATGCACCAGTGCCCAAAATACACACATCCACTCCCGTTTATTCACACACACACACACACACACACACACACACACACACACACACATCCACTCCCATTTATTCACACACACACACACACACACATCCACTCCCGTTTATTCACACACACACACACACACATCCACTCCCGTTTATTCACACACACACACACACACACACACATCCACTCCCATTTATTCACACACACACACACACAAAAACACATCCACTCCCGTTTATTCACACACACACACACACACACATCCACTCCCGTTTATTCACACACACACACATCCACTCCCATTTATTCACACACACACACACAAAAACACATCCACTCCCGTTTATTCACACACACACAATTGAGGTGCCATTTGACCAGTAAATCGACCTGCAGGAATAATAGTTTGATCTGAGCAATGACGTCAGTGAGGATTACTTGGCCACACTGTTGCAAAAGAACAAAAGAAATGTGTGTGTGCACACCAATGTGTGTGTGTGTGTGCACACCAATGTGTGTGTGTGTGTGTGTGTGTGTACGTGCACACCAATGTGTGTGTGTGTGTGTGTGTGAACTCTTTAGTTGGTGTAATGGAGTGGCACGGGTATGAAGCTCTCTTATCTGATTGAGCCTCATTATGCCATACCATCCCCGACTCCTATCTCTCTTTCTCTCTCTCTCCCTCTCCTCCTCTCTCTCTCCCTCTCTCTCCTCCTCTCTCTCCCCCCCCCCCCCTCTCTCTCCCCCATGTTCTCATGGCCTTGCTTTGCATGCAACCAAAGCATAAAAAATGAAATGAGGCACCTCCCCAAGAGCCAGAGAGAGATAGAGTGATAGAGAGGAAGAGTGGAACAACTGCACAGAGAGAAAAGAGAGAGAGAGAGAGAGAAGGAGCAAAGCTGCCGGAATATCTGGAGCCAGTTCAGATCCGGACACAACAGGAACAAACAGAGCAGAGAAAGAGCAGCTGCATGAGCTATTACTCTGCACTAGCATTTTATTATGCTAATAAAGCCTTTGGAACTGAACTGTGAGGGAGAGAAAGAGACATAGAAAGAGAGAAACATACAGAATGAGAGAGATCCTTGTGTCTGTTGTGCAGGTGAGACATCCTTGTGTTTCTGTTGTGCAGGTGAGACATCCTTGTGTGTCTGTTGCTTGTGTGTCTGTTGTGCAGGTGAGACATCCTTGTGTCCGGCATCGCTTCTCGGCCTTTTGGCTAAGATCAAGTGTAGTATCTGTTCTTATCAGTTTAATATCTGATACGTCCCCTACCCGGGGACCATATATTAAATTGATTTTTGGAACAGGGAGATGGAATAGGGGCTTGCTCCGTCCACTCCACGCATCAACCTGGTATTGCAGTACCTCCAGGAACGGTGCACATCTCCGGGGTTAGCCGTGGCTACTGGTTAGCGCTTCGGACTTGTAACCGGAGGGTTGCCGGTTTGAACCCCGACCAGTAGGCACGGCTGAAGTGCCCATGAGCAAGGCACCTAACCCCTCACTGCTCCCCGAGCGCCGCTGTTGTTGCAGGCAGCTCACTGCGCCGGGATTAGTGTGTGCGTCACCTCACTGTGTGCTGAGTGTGTTTCACTAATTCACGGATTGGGATAAATGCAGAGATCAAATTTCCCTCACGGGATCAAAAAGATACGTATATTATACTTATATGTGCATGCACATGCGTGTGTGTGTGTGTGTGTGTATTCTACTTATATTGATATAGACAGCTTCATACTTACACTACTTATACTTACTTATTAACGTTTTTCATGTGACGTATTCTAGGTTCTATAGCTTTGTTTACATCCAGCTGGTAGGCAAGGGACAAGTTGAACCCATTGAACATCGTTGTCTGCAGCTGCCACTCAGTAGGCTACATCTCTGTATTTCAGCAATGTCAACATTTCAGGCATCAATAAAGGTGATGATGAAACGTTATCCCATTGTTCAATATTTCATAGCCTGTCACAGGAACGTTGTTTCGCTAAAATCGCCCTGATTTGGTGCATTGATCTGTATCGATAACGTTATGGGAGAACCTGCATAGCCTAATGGTAGCCTAACTTTTTTTCTCTGTTCAAAACTCGGTTTACACGAAGACGATAGCCTTTCTTAGAAGCTGTGAAATTTGACCAGAAAGGAACAAGTCTTCCTTCTGAAAGCTGACACAAAATCAAACAATATTTGATCATTTAACTTCAACTGAACAGCGTCAGGTTTTGGTAGGCAGTACGTCACATGACATTATGACGTAGGTGCAAAACCTTAATACTGTAGCAGGTGAGATATCCTTGTGTGTCTGTTCTCCTGTTGAACTTTGGTTAGTCTGTTTCTCTCTCTCTCTTTCTCTCTCTCCATTTCTCGACTCAGACTTCATGGAAAAAACAACAGACAGCAACTGTTCTACGCATGTCT
>NC_055979.1:29797345-29799845 GCF_018492685.1 Alosa sapidissima
GAGGAGGTGTATGTATAGAGGAGCAATAGAGGAGGTGTATGTATAGAGGAGCAATATAGGAGGTGTATGTATAGAGGAGGTGTATGTATAGAGGAGCAATAGAGGAGGTGTATGTATAGAGGAGCAATAGAGGAGGTGTATGTATAGAGGAGGTGTATGTATAGAGGAGGTGTATGTATATAGGAGAAATAGAGGAGGTGTATGTATAGAGGAGGTGTATGTATAGAGGAGCAATATAGAAGGTGTATGTATAGAGGAGGTGTATGTATAGAGGAGCAATAGAGGAGGTGTATGTATAGAGGAGGTGTATGTATATAGGAGCAATAGAGGAGGTGTATGTATAGAGGAGGTGTATGTATAGAGGAGCAATATAGGAGGTGTATGTATAGAGGAGCAATAGAGGAGGTGTATGTATAGAGGAGGTGTATGTATAGAGGAGGTGTATGTATAGAGGAGCAATAGAGGAGGTGTATGTATATAGGAGCAATAGAGGAGGTGTATGTAAAGAGGAGGTGTATGTATAGAGGAGCAATAGAGGAGGTGTATGTATAGAGGAGGTGTATGTATAGAGGAGCAATAGAGGAGGTGTATGTATAGAGGAGGTGTATGTATAGAGGAGGTGTATGTATAGAGGAGCAATAGAGGAGGTGTATGTATATAGAAGCAATAGAGGAGGTGTATGTATAGAGGAGGTGTATGTATAGAGGAGCAATAGAGGAGGTGTATGTATAGAGGAGGTGTATGTATATAGGAGCAATAGAGGAGGTGTATGTATAGAGGAGGTGTATGTATATAGGAGGTGTATGTATAGAGGAGGTGTATGTATAGAGGAGGTGTATGTATAGAGGAGGTGTATGTATAGAGGAGCAATAGAGGAGGTGTATGTATAGAGGAGGTGTATGTATAGAGGAGCAATATAGGAGGTGTATGTATAGAGGAGCAATAGAGGAGGTGTATGTATAGAGGAGGTGTATGTATAGAGGAGCAATAGAGGAGGTGTATGTACTGTATATAGGAGCAATAGAGGAGGTGTATGTAAAGAGGAGGTGTATGTATAGAGGAGCAATAGAGGAGGTGTATGTATAGAGGAGGTGTATGTATAGAGGAGCAATAGAGGAGGTGTATGTATAGAGGAGGTGTATGTATAGAGGAGGTGTATGTATAGAGGAGCAATAGAGGAGGTGTATGTATATAGGAGCAATAGAGGAGGTGTATGTATAGAGGAGGTGTATGTATAGAGGAGCAATAGAGGAGGTGTATGTATAGAAGAGCAATAGAGGAGGTGTATGTATAAAGGAGGTGTATGTATAGAGGAGGTGTATGTATATAGGAGCAATAGAGGAGGTGTATGTATAGAAGAGCAATAGAGGAGGTGTATGTACAGAGGAGGTGTATGTATATAGGAGCAATAGAGGAGGTGTATGTATAGAGGAGGTGTATGTATAGAGGAGCAATAGAGGAGGTGTATGTATAGAGGAGGTGCATGTATAGAGGAGGTGTATGTATATAGGAGCAATAGAGGAGGTGTATGTATAGAGGAGCAATAGAGGAGGTGTATGTATAGAGGAGCAATAGAGGAGGTGTATGTATATAGGAGGTGTATGTATAGAGGAGGTGTATGTATATAGGAGCAATAGAGGAGGTGTATGTATAGAGGAGCAATAGAGGAGGTGTATGTATAGAGGAGGTGTATGTATAGAGGAGCAATAGAGGAGGTGTATGTATAGAGAAGGTGTATGTATATAGGAGCAATATAGGAGGTGTATGTATATAGGAGCAATAGAGGAGGTGTATGTATAGAGGAGGTGTATGTATAGAGGAGCAATAGAGGAGGTGTATGTATAGAGGAGGTGTATGTATATAGGAGCAATAGAGGAGGTGTATGTATAGAGGAGGTGTATGTATATAGGAGCAATAGAGGAGGTGTATGTATAGAGGAGGTGTATGTATAGAGGAGGTGTATGTAAAGAGGAGCAATAGAGGAGGTGTATGTATAGAGGAGGTGTATGTATAGAGGAGCAATAGAGGAGGTGTATGTATAGAGGAGGTGTATGTATAGAGGAGCAATAGAGGAGGTGTATGTATAGAGGAGGTGTATGTATATAGGAGGTGTATGTATAGAGGAGCAATAGAGGAGATGTATGTATAGAGGAGGTGTATGTATAGAGGAGCAATAGAGGAGGTGTATGTATAGAGGAGGTGTATGTATATAGGAGCAATAGAGGAGGTGTATGTATAGAGGAGGTGTATGTATAGAAGAGCAATAGAGGAGGTGTATGTATAGTGGAGGTGTATGTATAGAGGAGGTGTATGTATAGAGGAGGTGTATGTATAGAAGAGCAATAGAGGAGGTGTATGTATAGAGGAGGTGAATGTATATAGGAGCAATAGAGGAGGTGTATGTATAGAGGAGGTGTATGTATAGAGGAGCAATAGAGGAGGTGTATGTATAGAGGAGGTGTATGTATAGAGGAGCAATAGAGGAGGTGTATGTATAGAG
>NC_055979.1:29802345-29809845 GCF_018492685.1 Alosa sapidissima
ACTCTTTTCAACTAAGGAGAAAACAGGGACCCCCCTTAAGACAAATGGTCAGGCCATTTAGCTGTCGTACACCATCTCCCATCTGCATGTGCACTCGCTCACAACTCTGGATGTGTCTAAGTGGCCCATGTGCAGTTGCTCAAAACTCTGGATGTGTCTAAGTGGCCCATGTGCAGTTGCTCACAACTCTGGATGTGTCTAAGTGGCCCATGTGCAGTCGCTCATCTGGATGTGTCTAAATGGCCCATGTGTGTCTAAGTGGCCCATGTGCAGTCGCTCATCTGGATGTGTCTAAGTGGCCCATGTGTGTCTAAGTGGCCCATGTGCACCCGCTCATCTGGATGTGTCTAAGTGGCCCATGTGCAGTCGCTCATCTGGATGTGTCTAAGTGGCCCATGTGCAGTCGCTCATCTGGATGTGTCTAAGTGGCCCATGTGCAGTCGCTCACAACTCTGGATGTGTCTAAGTGGCCCATGTGCAGTTGCTCATCTGGATGCGTCTAAGTTGCCCATGTGTGTCTAAATGGCCCATGTGCAGTTGCTCATCTGGATGCGTCTAAGTTGCCCATGTGTGTCTAAGTGGCCCATGTGCAGTCGCTCACAACTCTGGATGCAGTGACCACGCAGGCTACCTCAATCTATCTGGACATCATGCAAACGCATTTCTTCCATTTCCTGTACCCTCCAGTCACCTTCTGATCAGACACAGAACACAAGAGATCATGTGACTCAGATGAGATCATGTGACTCAGATAGTCCTGAACACAAGGGAGATCATGTGACTCAGATAGTCCTGAACACAAGGGAGATCATGTGACTCAGATGAGATCATGTGACCCAGATAGTCCTGAACACAAGGGAGATCATGTGACTCAGATGAGATCATGTGACTCAGATAGTCCTGAACACAAGGGAGATCATGTGACTCAGATAGTCCTGAACACAAGGGAGATCATGTGACTCAGATGAGATCATGTGACCCAGATAGTCCTGAACACAAGGGAGATCATGTGACTCAGATGAGATCATGTGACCCAGATAGTCCTGAACACAAGGGAGATCATGTGACTCAGATCAGATCATGTGACCCAGAAAGTCCTGAACACAAGGGAGATCATGTGACTCAGATCAGATCATGTGACCCAGGGCGTGGTCTGGGGAGATGGGAAACAAAGGAGGTTCAGCAGGGGGGCGTGACACACACTGTAGGACCCCCCCCCCTCCAAACACACATCTAATGACTGCAGCTGCTTCAGCAATTAAGGCTACTCTGTAAGTGTGTTAGTGTGTTAGTGTACTGGAGTGTGTGTGTGTGTGTGTGTGTGTGTGTGAGTGAGTTAGTGTACTAGAGTGTGTGTGTGTGTGTTAGTGTACTAGAGAGTGTGTGTGTGTGTGTGTTAGTGTACTAGTGTGTGTGTGTGTGTTAGTGTACTAGAGTGTGTGTGTGTGTGTTAGTGTACTAGAGTGTGTGTGTGTGTGTGTGTGTTAGTGTACTAGAGTGTGTGTGTGTGTGTTAGTGTGCTAGAGTGTGTGTGGAGGATCCCCAACTTCAGCACATCTGGTTTTGATCTTCCGGCGCTCTGGTTGTAGCCGGAATGCGAGACTGCCACCGGACCATCACAGACTGGCCCTCCGTACACATTACCCCCCCCCCCCCCCCCACTCTGTTTACCCCTGTCTACCTTCCTCTGCTCTAGTGCTCTGTTACCCCTCCCCCCCTCCAGCGCACCAGAGTACAAGGGGTTGGAGTTAATAAACTTTCCAATCCGTTGCTTAGTTTGTTAACTGTACTGAAACTTGACATATAAAAACACTACACACACTGCTCCTTTGTCCTCGTACACACACACACACACACACACACACTTGCTGACTCAAAACACCCTTTAACACACATATGGCAGAGCAATGGGTGAGACACCTCTGAATGACAGTGCTGTGGCACCTCCTAGTGGACAAAATAGGTACAGGTCAAAAATGCAAATGCAAAATGGGCCACACCTAGTCAAGAGGAACAGATGGAAGAGTGGAGACCTAAACGTGCATCTAGAACCCCCTCAGAACCCCCCCTAGAACCCCCTCAGAACAGTGAGAGTCACACTCAGACCCCCCCCAGAACAGTGAGGGAAGAACACCATCACACTCAGAACTCCTCAGAACACCATCACACTCAGAACAGAACACCATCACACTCCTGTGACATAATAACAGACATGCAGCACACAAAACGAGGTCATATGTAGATACAGCATTTTTATTTGGCTAAAACGACCATAAATTAACATAAAAAAATGCATCAATTCAGCATCATTTCAATGAGACATTTACAATTATAATATAATACACTGTATGGACAAAAGTATTGGGATGTCTGCCATCACACCCAAGTCTGTAGCTTCTGTTTTCAACTGTATCATCTTTTAAAACTCCATGTATTGCTTGTGGTGAAAAGATGTTGAATAGCACCCTTGATAGCACACTAATGTGGCTGCATGTGTATGTGTGTGTGTGTGTGTGTGATCTGACACACATGTAAGACCTCTCATCCCAGCCACTGACTGGCTTTATGTGTGTGTGTCTGTCATGTCAGTGTAACACATTGATCTGACACACATGGAAGACCTGGCATCCCCGCCACTGACTGGCTTTATGTGTGTGTGTGTGTGATCTGATACGCATGGAAGACCTCGCATCCCAGCCACTGACTGGCTTTATGTGTGTGTGTCTGTCATGTCAGTGTAACACACTGATCTGACACACATGGAAGACCTCGCATCCCCGCCACTGACTGGCATTCCACCTGTAGCTGGGTCGGAATGTTCAGTGTTCAGGCTCTTCCTGAGTCACACACACACACACACACACACGCGCGCACGTCCCTCACCCCTCCCAAACCACCTCAGCCTCTGGTGTCCCACACGCCAAGTTTGGGAAAGAATCGCACACAGAGCAAAGTAAAAACAGCCCTGAGACATTCCTCTCATTCCTGCTTCAATCCTATTATCCATCCCTCGCTTTCTTCTCTGCTTCAAATACTTCCCTCCTCCTCGCTCTCATGATCTCTCCATCCCTCCCTCCTCCTCTCTCTCATGATCTCTCCATCCCTCCCTTCTCCTCGAGGATCCCTCCATCCCGACTTGTCTAAACGATTTGAGCTAATAATAACAACACTCCCACTAATGGGAACAAAACCTTTTGATAAAGTCAAGTGTGTGTGTAAGAATGGGAGTGTGTTCACTTTCAAAAGCATGGAAAAACTGATTTGAGCAGCTCCAGCTAAGAGGGGTTTATTTTGGGCATCTCTCATCCACTGAAATAGCTCCTGTTTGTAAGCGTGAGGGCGAGCAAGAGAGGTATCTCTTCTCATGACCACTCCATCGCTAAAGGCAAAGAATAACAGCAGGCCCAAAATAGCCACTCCAGTTGTTCCGCTCACTAGAGCAGCAGATGCAGCCTCGGCACTCTTCCCCACATGCCTGGACAACATCAGGCGTGTGTGTGTGTGTGTGATGACCTGTCCTATATCATCAGGCGTCTGTGTGTGTGTGTGATGACCTGTCCTATATCATCAGGCGTCTGTGTGTGTGTGTGATGACCTGTCCTATATCATCAGGCGTGTGTGTGTGTGTGATGACCTGTCACCTGGACACAACACACACAACAGATATCCTGTTGTCATCTTAGCGATGTGTTGTGTCCAGGTGCTCTTGTTGTCATAGTGATCTGGTGGCTGGTGTTGTTTGTGCTTAGTAACGACAGAATACTTCCTGTCAGCTGCCAGCATTTCTCCTCCTCACTCTCCACCTTCTTTCCTCCACTTTTTCTACCTCTCCATCTCATCATCCCTTCATCGCTGCCAGTGAGAGCTCCTGAGAGAGCGTTTTAAACACTTCCTGCCATCTCATCAGTACGTGTTGGGGTGCATGATGCATGTGTGTGAATACAGCAGGGAAAATAAGTATTGAACACGTCAATATTTTTTTCAGTAAGTATACTTCCAGTGAGGCTAGTCACATGAAATTTTCCCCGGACATTAGTATTAACTTAGGTAATCCACACATATATAAAAATCCAAACATTAATGTCTAAAAGTAGCGTTATGACTAAAAAAGTGGAATGGCACAGGGAAAAAGTATTGAACACGAACAAGAAAAAGCAGTACATAAAAGCAAGGAATGGCCAAGAACAAACTGGAATCTATAAGTAGTTAGAGAAATAATCTCTCCTATCTGTGTAAATTGATATAATCTGGGTTAGTACTGTACATACTGGTGGGCTATAAAAAGGTTTTTTGTTACCAAGGTGTCACACAAGAAACATTTCATGATGGGTAAAAGCAAAGAGCTCTCCCAAGACCTTTGCAACCTTATTGTTGCAAAACATATCAATGGAACTGGTTACAGATGCACATCAAAACTTCAGAAGCATCCAGCAAGTAGTATTGGAGCCATTATCTGCAAGTGGAAGGAACATCACTGCATCATCAACTGGCCATGCACAGGATCTCCTTGCAAGATTTCTGACCAGGAAGTCAGAAGGATAGTCAGAAGAGTAGCCCAAGAGCCAAGGACCACTCAGAGAAAGCTCCAGAAAGACTTGGTACAATTGTTACAGAGATAATCATAGGTAATGCACTCCACCGCCATGGCCTCTATGCACGCTCATCCCACATGACTCTATTGCTGAAGAAAAACATGTCAAAGCTCGTTGAAAGTTTGTTACACAACATTTGGACAAGCCTATGAAATGCTGAGAGAATGTATTCTGGTCAGGTGAGAGCAAAATTGAACTTTTTGGATGTCATACTACACACCATATTTGGAGGAGAAATGGCACTGTGCATCACCCTAAAAATACCCTACCACCAGTGAGGTTTGGAGGTGGAGGCATCATGGTGTGGGCTGTTTTTCATCTCATGGTACTAGCAGACTTCATACAGTTGAAGGAATGATGAATAGTCATTTTGTTCTGGGAGAATCTTTACATCCACCAATGAGGATGAGACATGGCTAGACCTTCCAGCAGGACAATGAGGATGAGACATGGCTAGACCTTCCAGCAGGACAATGATCCAAACCATTCAGCAAAGAAAACTCTCAATTGGTTTCAGAGAAAGGAAATCAAGGCCCTGACTTTAATCCAATTGAACAGTTTTGGAAGTTGACTAATAATCAGGATTCACAAGAGGAACCCCTGGAATATTCAATATTAAAGGACTATCAGTTTAAAAGAATGGGCCAAAATCACACCAGAATACTGTAACTGATTAGTTTCGTCATACAGGAAATGTCTTGAAGCGGTCATTACGAATAAAGGATTTTCCCCAAAGTATTTAAGAAATTTCAGCAGCCGTCATTAAGTCATTCCACTTTATTACACATAACTCTACCTACGGACTTTAATGTTTGGATTTTTTTATATGGGTGGATTATCTGAGTTAATACTAATGTCTGGTGAAAATGTCATGCAAATAGCCTCACTGGAAGTATACTTACTGAAAAAAATGGTGACGTGTTCAATACTTATTTTCCCCGCTGTATGTGTGTGTGTAGATGTGTGTATATGCGCATGCATGAACAGTGTGTGCATACGTGTGTGTGTGTGTGTGTGCACATGTGTAGAGGTGTGTGTGATCTATGAGGATCAGTGTGTTGATTAAAACAGCATCAATGTGCAACTGACAGATAAACTTGAGCAACACTCAGTGAATGTTTAATGTTAAGGACTCTCTCTATGCAGATTCATATGTGTGCGTTTCACATGCTAGGATGTGTGTGTGTGTGTGTGTGTCTGTGTAACTGTTTGTGTGTGTGTGTGTAACTGTGTGTGTGTGTGTGTGTGTGTGTGTGTGTGTGTGTACCTGTGTGTATGTGTGTGTGTGTACCTGTGTGTATGTGTGTGTGTGTGTGTGTGTGTGTACCTGTGTTATTGTGTGTGTGTGTGTGTGTGTGTCATTGATAGGAGAGGTAGTTGATGAGACGAGGTGGGATGTCAAGTTGGGGCAGCACCTTCAGAGCTCTGGTACCCAAGATTCTCCTCACACAGATCCTACACTGCTGCATCAGAGAAAGGGGAGAGCCTGAAACACACACACACACACACACACACACACACACACACAGACACAAACACACACACAAAGACTTAGGACAATTCCAAACTTGCACATGAATCACATTATATAACACGTTGGCAAAAGGTGACATTCTGAGCAGGCTAATTTTACATTCATAGATTCTTCCATAAAAGGCGAAGTCTCTGGCTTCACCCCCAAAGCCATTCACACAGACCCAAATACTGTTTCAGGAGAAAACAGAGCTCTGTGTGTGTATGTGTGTGTCTGTATGTGTGTGTGTCTGTATGTGTACACATATAGGTCAGGTTTGTGATAGGCACTGAGCAAACATGCACAACCCATACTGTGAGACATGGCCGGATCTAGAATAGGGCTGGGAGGGGCAATGCCCCTCCAAATATTTCTTCTGCCCCACCTAATTGGTCAATTTTATTTGACAGCTATTAAATCTGCCAATCACAGTTTTCTAATTCGCCCTGTCTGAATTTTGAGGCTGCTGATTTGCTGGTTGGATAGTATAAATACCGGAGCAGCAGCGCCCCCTACATTCCACTCTGTGTGCATCACACTGTTCACGCTGCAGTTGAGAGGGCTATCATATTTCCATAAAGTGTATACCAGATATAATTTAGATCGTTGTTACTGGTTTAAATAAATACCTTTAACTGTAGTGTTATTCTCGTTTTGAATAAGGTTCGTTTTTAGCTAATGTGCATGTTAGCTTTCTAAGGTGATCAGTTAATTTGCCTAAACATAAGCTAGCATTTATTAGCCTAAACATAGGCTAGCATTTATTATTTAGTCTATTGCTGAAATTTATATCTAAATTGAACAGTGGACACATTTGAACATGCAACGATTTTTGGTTCCAATTTCAAAGCCTGTTGCTGCTATTACTCCTAACCCAGACTCTGAGGCTACTGGACTGGCTCCCGTAGCTCAAGCTAGCAGTAGCCGTAGACAGCGCAGCACGCTTCCCTTTCCCAACATAGTCCGCCTCCGCCGGTTACATCCACAGATACAGATACGCTTGATCTGAATAATGAAGCACCATCTCAGCCAACACAGCATGCTTATCCAAAACGAATGTTCGGTCAGGTATTCCGGTCATTCAATTCAAGTTGGTATAGATCACGGCCGTGGTTGGAGTACTCTATAAAACTGGATGCATGCTTTTGCTTTCCCTGGCGCAAGTTTGCTGGCGCGACTGACAGAGACATTGTCTTTACCAGGACAGGTTAATTGGAAAGCTGCACTGGAAAAAGATAAGGGATTTCAAAAGCATGCATCCAGTCACTGCCATTTAAACGCAGCAACGCAGTGGCTAGAGATGAGACAGAGACAGGAAACTGGAGAAATGATTTCGGCTTTATTGGGTCAAACACAGGTTGACAAAAATCGTTACTACGTGAAGAGCATAGGGGA